>NW_027439232.1:0-300000 GCF_964188355.1 Buteo buteo | reverse complement strand
TAGTACTGTTGTGGGAACATGTTCTATCCCGGAACGTCACCTATGGACACGAGGCCTAACGCGGAGGGTCTGGTAGGAAGGCTGGTTCTCAACCCGCGTGCCCGTAGGGACAGCAGGTGTACCCCGGAGTACCGACGGGGGTATACGGGTACTACACCGGAGTACCAACGGGGTTACCGGTACTACCCCGGAGTACCGATGGGGGTATATGGGTACTACCCTGGAGCACCGGGCAGGGTTACAGTTACTACACCAGAGCGTCGGGAAGCTACGCCAGGCCTACACCGGAGCATCAGGTCGGGATACCGGGCCTACCCTGGAGGGTCAGGATGGGAGGCTGAGATCTAACACCATGTGCCGTTTGGGAGAACAGTTAGAACTCTGGCGCATCACAAAGCTTTTTGCCACTGGCCCATAGTACTGTTCTGGGAGCGGGTTCTATCCCAGAACGTTGCCTAGGGACACCGGGCCTAACGCGGAAGGTCAGGTAGGAAGGAAGGGTCTAAACCCACTTGCACGTGGGGACAGCAGGTGTACCCCGGAGTACCGACGGGGGTATACGGGTACTACACCGGAGTACCAACGGGGGTACCGGTACTACACCGGAGTACCAACGGGGGTATACGGGTACTACCCTGGAGCACCGGGCGGGGTTACCGGTACTACACCAGAGCATCGGGAACGACGCCAGGCCTACCCTGGTGCATTCAGATAGAGATATCGGGCCTACCCTGGAGGGTGAGGATGGGGGGCCGGGATCTAAAATCGCGCGCCCGTTGGAACAACAGTTAGAACTCTGGTGCATCACAAAGGCTTTTGCCACGGGCCGATAGTACTGGTGTGGGAACGGGTTCTATCCCGGAACGTCGCCTATGGACACCGGGCCTATCGCCGAGAGTCAGGTAGGAAGGCTGGTTCTCAACCCGCGTGCCAGTAGGGACAGCAGGTGTACCCCGGAGTACCGACAGGGGTATACGGGTACTACACCGGAGTACCAACGGGGTTACCGGTACTACCCCGGAATACCGACAGGGGTATACGGGTACTACCCTGGAGCACCGGGCGGGGTTACGGGTACTACACCAGAGCATCAGGCAGGGACGGCAGGCCTAACCTGGTGCATCAGGTTGGGATACCGGGACTACCCTGGAGGGTCAAGATGGGAGGCTGAGATCTAACACCGCGCGCCTATTGGGACAACAGTTAGAACTCTGGCGCATCACAAAGGGTTCCCCACGGCCCCATAGTACTGCTGTGGGAACGGGTTCTATCCCGGAACGTTGCCTATGAAAACGAGGCATAAGGCGGAGGGTCAGGTTGGAAGGGTGTGTCCAAACCCGCGCGCCCGTGGGGACAGCAGGTGTACCCCGGAGTACCGACGGGGGTATACGGGTACTACATCGGAGTACCAACAGGGGTAACGGTACTACTCCGGAGTACCGATGGGGGTATATGGGTACTACCCTGGAGCACCGGGCGGGGTTACGGGTACTACACCAGAGCGTCGGGAAGGGACGCCAGGCCTAACGTGGAGCATCAGGTCGGGATACCGGGCCTACCCTGGAGGGTCAGGATGGGAGGCTGAGATCTAACACCACGCGCCCATTGGAACAACAGTTAGAACTCCGGTGCATCACAAAGGGTTCTGCCACTGGCCCATAGTACTGTTGTGGGAACATGTTCTATCCCGGAACGTCACCTATGGACAACGGGCCTAACGCGGAGGGTCTGGTAGGAAGGCTGGTTCTCAACCCGCGTGCCCGTAGGGACAGCAGGTGTACCCCGGAGTACCGACGGGGGTATACGGGTACTACACCGGAGTACCAACGGGGTTACCGGTACTACCCCGGAGTACCGATGGGGGTATATGGGTACTACCCTGGAGCACCGGGCAGGGTTACAGTTACTACACCAGAGCGTCGGGAAGCTACGCCAGGCCTACACCGGAGCATCAGGTCGGGATACCGGGCCTACCCTGGAGGGTCAGGATGGGAGGCTGAGATCTAACACCATGTGCCGTTTGGGAGAACAGTTAGAACTCTGGCGCATCACAAAGCTTTTTGCCACTGGCCCATAGTACTGTTCTGGGAGCGGGTTCTATCCCAGCACGTCACCTAGGGACACCGGGCCTAATGCGGAAGGTCAGGTAGGAAGGAAGGGTCTAAACCCACTTGCACGTGGGGACAGCAGGTGTACCCCGGAGTACCGACGGGGGTATACGGGTACTACACCGGAGTACCAACGGGGGTACCGGTACTACTCCGGAGTACTGATGGGGGTATATGGGTACTACCCTGGAGCACCGGGCAGGGTTACAGTTACTACACCAGAGCGTCGGGAAGCTACGCCAGGCCTACACCGGAGCATCAGGTCGGGATACCGGGCCTACCCTGGAGGGTCAGGATGGGAGGCTGAGATCTAACACCGTGTGCCGTTTGGGACAACAGTTAGAACTCCGGTGCATCACAAAGGGTTCTGCCACTGGACCATAGTACTGTTGTGGGAACATGTTCTATCCCGGAACGTCGCCTATGGACACGAGGCCTAACGCGGAGGGTCAGGTTGGAAGGCTGGTTCTCAACCCGCGCGCCCGTAGGGACAGCATGTGTACCCCGGAGTACCGACGGGGGTATACGGGTACTACACCGGAGTACCAACGAGGGTACCGGTAGTACCCTGGAGTACCGATGAAGGTATACGGGTACTACCCTGGAGCACAGGGCGGGGTTACGGGTACTACACCAGAGCGTCGGGAAGGGAAGACAGGCCTAACCTGGAGCATCAGGTCGGGATACCGGGCCTACCCTGGAGGGTCAGGATGGGAGGCTGAGATCTAACACCACGCGCCCATTGGAACAACAGTTAGAACTCCGGCGCATCACAAAGGGTTCTGCCACTGGCCCATAGTACTGTTGAGGGAACATGTTCTATCCCGGAATGTCGCCTATGGAAACGAGGCCTAACGCGGAGGGTCAGGTAGGAAGGCTGGTTCTCAACCCGCGTGCCTGTAGAGACAGCATGTGTACCCCGGAGTAGTGACGGGGTTATATGGGTACTACACCGGAGTACCAACGGGGGTACGGGTACTACTCAGGAGTACTGATGGGGGTATACGGGTACTACCCTGGAGCACAGGGCGGGGTTACCGGTACTACACCAGAGCGTCGGGAAGGGCTGCCAGGCCTACCCTGGTGCATCAGATAGGGATACCGGGCCTACCCTGGATAGTCAAGATGGGAGGCTGAGATCTAACACCGCACGCCCATTGGAACAACAGTTAGAACTCCGGTGCATCACAAAGGGTTCTGCCACTGGCCCATAGTACTGTTGTGGGAACATGTTCTATCCCGGAACGTCACCTATGGACACGAGGCCTAACGCGGAGGGTCTGGTAGGAAGGCTGGTTCTCAACCCGCGTGCCCGTAGGGACAGCAGGTGTACCCCGGAGTACCGACGGGGGTATACGGGTACTACACCGGAGTACCAACGGGGTTACCGGTACTACCCCGGAGTACCGATGGGGGTATATGGGTACTACCCTGGAGCACCGGGCAGGGTTACAGTTACTACACCAGAGCGTCGGGAAGCTACGCCAGGCCTACACCGGAGCATCAGGTCGGGATACCGGGCCTACCCTGGAGGGTCAGGATGGGAGGCTGAGATCTAACACCATGTGCCGTTTGGGAGAACAGTTAGAACTCTGGCGCATCACAAAGCTTTTTGCCACTGGCCCATAGTACTGTTCTGGGAGCGGGTTCTATCCCAGAACGTTGCCTAGGGACACCGGGCCTAACGCGGAAGGTCAGGTAGGAAGGAAGGGTCTAAACCCACTTGCACGTGGGGACAGCAGGTGTACCCCGGAGTACCGACGGGGGTATACGGGTACTACACCGGAGTACCAACGGGGGTACCGGTACTACACCGGAGTACCAACGGGGGTATACGGGTACTACCCTGGAGCACCGGGCGGGGTTACCGGTACTACACCAGAGCATCGGGAACGACGCCAGGCCTACCCTGGTGCATTCAGATAGAGATATCGGGCCTACCCTGGAGGGTGAGGATGGGGGGCCGGGATCTAAAATCGCGCGCCCGTTGGAACAACAGTTAGAACTCTGGTGCATCACAAAGGCTTTTGCCACGGGCCGATAGTACTGGTGTGGGAACGGGTTCTATCCCGGAACGTCGCCTATGGACACCGGGCCTATCGCCGAGAGTCAGGTAGGAAGGCTGGTTCTCAACCCGCGTGCCAGTAGGGACAGCAGGTGTACCCCGGAGTACCGACAGGGGTATACGGGTACTACACCGGAGTACCAACGGGGTTACCGGTACTACCCCGGAATACCGACAGGGGTATACGGGTACTACCCTGGAGCACCGGGCGGGGTTACGGGTACTACACCAGAGCATCAGGCAGGGACGGCAGGCCTAACCTGGTGCATCAGGTTGGGATACCGGGACTACCCTGGAGGGTCAAGATGGGAGGCTGAGATCTAACACCGCGCGCCTATTGGGACAACAGTTAGAACTCTGGCGCATCACAAAGGGTTCCCCACGGCCCCATAGTACTGCTGTGGGAACGGGTTCTATCCCGGAACGTTGCCTATGAAAACGAGGCATAAGGCGGAGGGTCAGGTTGGAAGGGTGTGTCCAAACCCGCGCGCCCGTGGGGACAGCAGGTGTACCCCGGAGTACCGACGGGGGTATACGGGTACTACATCGGAGTACCAACAGGGGTAACGGTACTACTCCGGAGTACCGATGGGGGTATATGGGTACTACCCTGGAGCACCGGGCGGGGTTACGGGTACTACACCAGAGCGTCGGGAAGGGACGCCAGGCCTAACGTGGAGCATCAGGTCGGGATACCGGGCCTACCCTGGAGGGTCAGGATGGGAGGCTGAGATCTAACACCACGCGCCCATTGGAACAACAGTTAGAACTCCGGTGCATCACAAAGGGTTCTGCCACTGGCCCATAGTACTGTTGTGGGAACATGTTCTATCCCGGAACGTCACCTATGGACAACGGGCCTAACGCGGAGGGTCTGGTAGGAAGGCTGGTTCTCAACCCGCGTGCCCGTAGGGACAGCAGGTGTACCCCGGAGTACCGACGGGGGTATACGGGTACTACACCGGAGTACCAACGGGGTTACCGGTACTACCCCGGAGTACCGATGGGGGTATATGGGTACTACCCTGGAGCACCGGGCAGGGTTACAGTTACTACACCAGAGCGTCGGGAAGCTACGCCAGGCCTACACCGGAGCATCAGGTCGGGATACCGGGCCTACCCTGGAGGGTCAGGATGGGAGGCTGAGATCTAACACCATGTGCCGTTTGGGAGAACAGTTAGAACTCTGGCGCATCACAAAGCTTTTTGCCACTGGCCCATAGTACTGTTCTGGGAGCGGGTTCTATCCCAGAACGTTGCCTAGGGACACCGGGCCTAACGCGGAAGGTCAGGTAGGAAGGAAGGGTCTAAACCCACTTGCACGTGGGGACAGCAGGTGTACCCCGGAGTACCGACGGGGGTATACGGGTACTACACCGGAGTACCAACGGGGGTACCGGTACTACTCCGGAGTACCAACGGGGGTGTACGGGTACTACCCTGGAGCACCGGGCGGGGTTACCGGTACTACACCAGAGCATCGGGAAGGGACGCCAGGCCTACCCTGGTGCATCAGATAGAGATATCGGGCCTACCCTGGAGGGTGTGGATGGGGGGCCGGGATCTAAAATCGCGCGCCCGTTGGAACAACAGTTAGAACTCTGGTGCATCACAAAGGCTTTTGCCACGGGCCGATAGTACTGGTGTGGGAACGGGTTCTATCCCGGAACGTCGCCTATGGACACCGGGCCTATCGCCGAGAGTCAGGTAGGAAGGCTGGTTCTCAACCCGCGTGCCCGTAGGGACAGCAGGTGTACCCCGGAGTACCGACGGGGGTATACGGGTACTACACCGGAGTACCAACGGGGTTACCTGTACTACCCCGGAATACCGACGGGGGTATACGGGTACTACCCTGGAGCACCGGGCGGGGTTACGGGTACTACACCAGAGCATCAGGCAGGGACGGCAGGCCTAACCTGGTGCATCAGGTTGGGATACCGGGACTACCCTGGAGGGTCAAGATGGGAGGCTGAGATCTAACACCGCGCGCCTATTGGGACAACAGTTAGAACTCTGGCGCATCACAAAGGGTTCCCCACGGCCCCATAGTACTGCTGTGGGAACGGGTTCTATCCCGGAACGTCGCCTATGGAAACGAGGCATAAGGCGGAGGGTCAGGTAGGAAGGGTGTGTCCAAACCCGCGCGCCCGTGGGGACAGCAGGTGTACCCCGGAGTACCGACGGGGGTATACGGGTACCAAACCGGAGTACCAACGGGGTTACCGGTACTACCCCGGAGTACCGATGGGGGTATATGGGTACTACCCTGGAGCACCGGGCAGGGTTACAGTTACTACACCAGAGCGTCGGGAAGCTACGCCAGGCCTACACCGGAGCATCAGGTCGGGATACCGGGCCTACCCTGGAGGGTCAGGATGGGAGGCTGAGATCTAACACCATGTGCCGTTTGGGAGAACAGTTAGAACTCTGGCGCATCACAAAGCTTTTTGCCACTGGCCCATAGTACTGTTCTGGGAGCGGGTTCTATCCCAGCACGTCACCTAGGGACACCGGGCCTAATGCGGAAGGTCAGGTAGGAAGGAAGGGTCTAAACCCACTTGCACGTGGGGACAGCAGGTGTACCCCGGAGTACCGACGGGGGTATACGGGTACTACACCGGAGTACCAACGGGGGTACCGGTACTACTCCGGAGTACTGATGGGGGTATATGGGTACTACCCTGGAGCACCGGGCAGGGTTACAGTTACTACACCAGAGCGTCGGGAAGCTACGCCAGGCCTACACCGGAGCATCAGGTCGGGATACCGGGCCTACCCTGGAGGGTCAGGATGGGAGGCTGAGATCTAACACCGTGTGCCGTTTGGGACAACAGTTAGAACTCCGGTGCATCACAAAGGGTTCTGCCACTGGACCATAGTACTGTTGTGGGAACATGTTCTATCCCGGAACGTCGCCTATGGACACGAGGCCTAACGCGGAGGGTCAGGTTGGAAGGCTGGTTCTCAACCCGCGCGCCCGTAGGGACAGCATGTGTACCCCGGAGTACCGACGGGGGTATACGGGTACTACACCGGAGTACCAACGAGGGTACCGGTAGTACCCTGGAGTACCGATGAAGGTATACGGGTACTACCCTGGAGCACAGGGCGGGGTTACGGGTACTACACCAGAGCGTCGGGAAGGGAAGACAGGCCTAACCTGGAGCATCAGGTCGGGATACCGGGCCTACCCTGGAGGGTCAGGATGGGAGGCTGAGATCTAACACCACGCGCCCATTGGAACAACAGTTAGAACTCCGGCGCATCACAAAGGGTTCTGCCACTGGCCCATAGTACTGTTGAGGGAACATGTTCTATCCCGGAATGTCGCCTATGGAAACGAGGCCTAACGCGGAGGGTCAGGTAGGAAGGCTGGTTCTCAACCCGCGTGCCTGTAGAGACAGCATGTGTACCCCGGAGTAGTGACGGGGTTATATGGGTACTACACCGGAGTACCAACGGGGGTACGGGTACTACTCAGGAGTACTGATGGGGGTATACGGGTACTACCCTGGAGCACAGGGCGGGGTTACCGGTACTACACCAGAGCGTCGGGAAGGGCTGCCAGGCCTACCCTGGTGCATCAGATAGGGATACCGGGCCTACCCTGGATAGTCAAGATGGGAGGCTGAGATCTAACACCGCACGCCCATTGGAACAACAGTTAGAACTCCGGTGCATCACAAAGGGTTCTGCCACTGGCCCATAGTACTGTTGTGGGAACATGTTCTATCCCGGAACGTCACCTATGGACACGAGGCCTAACGCGGAGGGTCTGGTAGGAAGGCTGGTTCTCAACCCGCGTGCCCGTAGGGACAGCAGGTGTACCCCGGAGTACCGACGGGGGTATACGGGTACTACACCGGAGTACCAACGGGGGTACCGGTACTACTCCGGAGTACTGATGGGGGTATATGGGTACTACCCTGGAGCACCGGGCAGGGTTACAGTTACTACACCAGAGCGTCGGGAAGCTACGCCAGGCCTACACCGGAGCATCAGGTCGGGATACCGGGCCTACCCTGGAGGGTCAGGATGGGAGGCTGAGATCTAACACCGTGTGCCGTTTGGGACAACAGTTAGAACTCCGGTGCATCACAAAGGGTTCTGCCACTGGACCATAGTACTGTTGTGGGAACATGTTCTATCCCGGAACGTCGCCTATGGACACGAGGCCTAACGCGGAGGGTCAGGTTGGAAGGCTGGTTCTCAACCCGCGCGCCCGTAGGGACAGCATGTGTACCCCGGAGTACCGACGGGGGTATACGGGTACTACACCGGAGTACCAACGAGGGTACCGGTAGTACCCTGGAGTACCGATGAAGGTATACGGGTACTACCCTGGAGCACAGGGCGGGGTTACGGGTACTACACCAGAGCGTCGGGAAGGGAAGACAGGCCTAACCTGGAGCATCAGGTCGGGATACCGGGCCTACCCTGGAGGGTCAGGATGGGAGGCTGAGATCTAACACCACGCGCCCATTGGAACAACAGTTAGAACTCCGGCGCATCACAAAGGGTTCTGCCACTGGCCCATAGTACTGTTGAGGGAACATGTTCTATCCCGGAATGTCGCCTATGGAAACGAGGCCTAACGCGGAGGGTCAGGTAGGAAGGCTGGTTCTCAACCCGCGTGCCTGTAGAGACAGCATGTGTACCCCGGAGTAGTGACGGGGTTATATGGGTACTACACCGGAGTACCAACGGGGGTACGGGTACTACTCAGGAGTACTGATGGGGGTATACGGGTACTACCCTGGAGCACAGGGCGGGGTTACCGGTACTACACCAGAGCGTCGGGAAGGGCTGCCAGGCCTACCCTGGTGCATCAGATAGGGATACCGGGCCTACCCTGGATAGTCAAGATGGGAGGCTGAGATCTAACACCGCACGCCCATTGGAACAACAGTTAGAACTCCGGTGCATCACAAAGGGTTCTGCCACTGGCCCATAGTACTGTTGTGGGAACATGTTCTATCCCGGAACGTCACCTATGGACACGAGGCCTAACGCGGAGGGTCTGGTAGGAAGGCTGGTTCTCAACCCGCGTGCCCGTAGGGACAGCAGGTGTACCCCGGAGTACCGACGGGGGTATACGGGTACTACACCGGAGTACCAACGGGGTTACCGGTACTACCCCGGAGTACCGATGGGGGTATATGGGTACTACCCTGGAGCACCGGGCAGGGTTACAGTTACTACACCAGAGCGTCGGGAAGCTACGCCAGGCCTACACCGGAGCATCAGGTCGGGATACCGGGCCTACCCTGGAGGGTCAGGATGGGAGGCTGAGATCTAACACCATGTGCCGTTTGGGAGAACAGTTAGAACTCTGGCGCATCACAAAGCTTTTTGCCACTGGCCCATAGTACTGTTCTGGGAGCGGGTTCTATCCCAGAACGTTGCCTAGGGACACCGGGCCTAACGCGGAAGGTCAGGTAGGAAGGAAGGGTCTAAACCCACTTGCACGTGGGGACAGCAGGTGTACCCCGGAGTACCGACGGGGGTATACGGGTACTACACCGGAGTACCAACGGGGGTACCGGTACTACACCGGAGTACCAACGGGGGTATACGGGTACTACCCTGGAGCACCGGGCGGGGTTACCGGTACTACACCAGAGCATCGGGAACGACGCCAGGCCTACCCTGGTGCATTCAGATAGAGATATCGGGCCTACCCTGGAGGGTGAGGATGGGGGGCCGGGATCTAAAATCGCGCGCCCGTTGGAACAACAGTTAGAACTCTGGTGCATCACAAAGGCTTTTGCCACGGGCCGATAGTACTGGTGTGGGAACGGGTTCTATCCCGGAACGTCGCCTATGGACACCGGGCCTATCGCCGAGAGTCAGGTAGGAAGGCTGGTTCTCAACCCGCGTGCCAGTAGGGACAGCAGGTGTACCCCGGAGTACCGACGGGGGTATATGGGTACTACACCGGAGTACCAACGGGGTTACCGGTACTACCCCGGAATACCGACAGGGGTATACGGGTACTACCCTGGAGCACCGGGCGGGGTTACGGGTACTACACCAGAGCATCAGGCAGGGACGGCAGGCCTAACCTGGTGCATCAGGTTGGGATACCGGGACTACCCTGGAGGGTCAAGATGGGAGGCTGAGATCTAACACCGCGCGCCTATTGGGACAACAGTTAGAACTCTGGCGCATCACAAAGGGTTCCCCACGGCCCCATAGTACTGCTGTGGGAACGGGTTCTATCCCGGAACGTTGCCTATGAAAACGAGGCATAAGGCGGAGGGTCAGGTTGGAAGGGTGTGTCCAAACCCGCGCGCCCGTGGGGACAGCAGGTGTACCCCGGAGTACCGACGGGGGTATACGGGTACTACATCGGAGTACCAACAGGGGTAACGGTACTACTCCGGAGTACCGATGGGGGTATATGGGTACTACCCTGGAGCACCGGGCGGGGTTACGGGTACTACACCAGAGCGTCGGGAAGGGACGCCAGGCCTAACGTGGAGCATCAGGTCGGGATACCGGGCCTACCCTGGAGGGTCAGGATGGGAGGCTGAGATCTAACACCACGCGCCCATTGGAACAACAGTTAGAACTCCGGTGCATCACAAAGGGTTCTGCCACTGGCCCATAGTACTGTTGTGGGAACATGTTCTATCCCGGAACGTCACCTATGGACAACGGGCCTAACGCGGAGGGTCTGGTAGGAAGGCTGGTTCTCAACCCGCGTGCCCGTAGGGACAGCAGGTGTACCCCGGAGTACCGACGGGGGTATACGGGTACTACACCGGAGTACCAACGGGGTTACCGGTACTACCCCGGAGTACCGATGGGGGTATATGGGTACTACCCTGGAGCACCGGGCAGGGTTACAGTTACTACACCAGAGCGTCGGGAAGCTACGCCAGGCCTACACCGGAGCATCAGGTCGGGATACCGGGCCTACCCTGGAGGGTCAGGATGGGAGGCTGAGATCTAACACCATGTGCCGTTTGGGAGAACAGTTAGAACTCTGGCGCATCACAAAGCTTTTTGCCACTGGCCCATAGTACTGTTCTGGGAGCGGGTTCTATCCCAGAACGTTGCCTAGGGACACCGGGCCTAACGCGGAAGGTCAGGTAGGAAGGAAGGGTCTAAACCCACTTGCACGTGGGGACAGCAGGTGTACCCCGGAGTACCGACGGGGGTATACGGGTACTACACCGGAGTACCAACGGGGGTACCGGTACTACTCCGGAGTACCAACGGGGGTGTACGGGTACTACCCTGGAGCACCGGGCGGGGTTACCGGTACTACACCAGAGCATCGGGAAGGGACGCCAGGCCTACCCTGGTGCATCAGATAGAGATATCGGGCCTACCCTGGAGGGTGTGGATGGGGGGCCGGGATCTAAAATCGCGCGCCCGTTGGAACAACAGTTAGAACTCTGGTGCATCACAAAGGCTTTTGCCACGGGCCGATAGTACTGGTGTGGGAACGGGTTCTATCCCGGAACGTCGCCTATGGACACCGGGCCTATCGCCGAGAGTCAGGTAGGAAGGCTGGTTCTCAACCCGCGTGCCCGTAGGGACAGCAGGTGTACCCCGGAGTACCGACGGGGGTATACGGGTACTACACCGGAGTACCAACGGGGTTACCTGTACTACCCCGGAATACCGACGGGGGTATACGGGTACTACCCTGGAGCACCGGGCGGGGTTACGGGTACTACACCAGAGCATCAGGCAGGGACGGCAGGCCTAACCTGGTGCATCAGGTTGGGATACCGGGACTACCCTGGAGGGTCAAGATGGGAGGCTGAGATCTAACACCGCGCGCCTATTGGGACAACAGTTAGAACTCTGGCGCATCACAAAGGGTTCCCCACGGCCCCATAGTACTGCTGTGGGAACGGGTTCTATCCCGGAACGTCGCCTATGGAAACGAGGCATAAGGCGGAGGGTCAGGTAGGAAGGGTGTGTCCAAACCCGCGCGCCCGTGGGGACAGCAGGTGTACCCCGGAGTACCGACGGGGGTATACGGGTACCAAACCGGAGTACCAACGAGGGTACCGGTAGTACCCTGGAGTACCGATGAAGGTATACGGGTACTACCGTGGGGCACAGGGCGGGGTTACGGGTACTACACCAGAGCGTCGGGAAGGGACGCCAGGCCTAACGTGGAGCATCAGGTCGGGATACCGGGCCTAGCCTGGAGGGTCAGGATGGGAGGCTGAGATCTAACACCACGCGCCCATTGGAACAACAGTTAGAACTCCGGTGCATCACAAAGGGTTCTGCCACTGGCCCATAGTACTGTTGTGGGAACATGTTCTATCCCGGAATGTCGCCTATGGAAACGAGGCCTAACGCGGAGGGTCAGGTAGGAAGGCTGGTTCTCAACCCGCGTGCCTGTAGGGACAGCATGTGTACCCCGGAGTAGTGACGGGGGTATATGGGTACTACACCGGAGTACCAACGGGGGTACGGGTACTACTCCGGAGTACTGATGGGGGTATACGGGTACTACCCTGGAGCACAGGGCGAGGTTACCGGAACTACACCAGAGCGTCGGGAAGGAACGCCAGGCCTACCCTGGTGCATCAGATAGGGATACCGGGCCTACCCTGGATAGTCAAGATGGGAGGCTGAGATCTAACACCGCACGCCCATTGGAACAACAGTTAGAACTCCGGTGCATCACAAAGGGTTCTGCCACTGGCCCATAGTACTGTTGTGGGAACATGTTCTATCCCGGAACGTCGCCTATGGACACCGGGCCTAACGCGGAGGGTATGGTAGGAAGGCTGGTTCTCAACCCGCGTGCCCGTAGGGACAGCAGGTGTACCCCGGAGTACCGATGGGGGTATACGGGTACTACACCGGAGTACCAACGGGGGTACGGGTACTACTGCGGAGTACTGACGAGGGTATACGGGTACTACCCTGGAGCACCGGGCGGGGTTACGGGTACTACACCAGAGCGTCGGGAAGGGACGCCAGGCCTACACCGGAGCATCAGGTCGGGATACCGGGCCTACCCTGGAGGGTCAGGATAAGAGGTTGAGATCTAACACCGCGTGCCGTTTGGGACAACAGTTAGAACTCCGGCGCATCACAAAGGGTTCTGCCCCGGGCCCATAGTACTGTTGTGGGAACGGGTTCTATCCCGGAACGTCGCCTATGGACACGAGGCCTAACGCGGAGGGTCAGGTTGGAAGGGTGTGTCCAAACCCGCGCGCCCGTAGGGACAGCAGGTGTACCCCGGAGTACCGACGGGGGTATACGGGTACTACACCGGAGTACCAACGGGGTTACCGGTACTACTCCGGAGTACTGATGGGGGTATACGGGTACTACCCTGGAGCACAGGGCGGGGTTAATGGTACTACACCAGAGCGTAGGGAAGCTACGCCAGGCCTACACCGGAGCATCAGGTCGGGATACCGGGCCTACCCTGGAGGGTCAGGATGGGAGGCTGAGATCTAACACCGCGTGCCGTTTGGGACAACAGTTAGAACTCTGGCGCATCACAAAGCTTTTTGCCACTGGCCCATAGTACTGTTCTGGGAGCGGGTTCTATCCCAGCACGTCACCTAGGGACACCGGGCCTAATGCGGAAGGTCAGGTAGGAAGGAAGGGTCTAAACCCACTTGCACGTGGGGACAGCAGGTGTACCCCGGAGTACCGACGGGGGTATACGGGTACTACACCAGAGTACCAACGGGGGTACCGGTACTACTCCGGAGTACTGACGGGGGTACCCTGGCAATACCCCGGAGCACCGGGCGGGGTTACCGGTACTACACCAGAGCATCGGGAAGGGACGCCAGGCCTACCCTGGAGCATCAGGTCGGGATACCGGGCCTACCCTGGAGGGTGAGGATGGCGGGCCGGGATCTAAAACCGCGCGCCCGTTGGAACAACAGTTAGAACTCTGGCGGATCACAAAGACTTTTGCCACGGGCCGATAGTACTGGTGTGGGAACGGGTTCTATCCCGGAACGTCGCCTATGGACACCGGGCCTATCGCCGAGAGTCAGGTAGGAAGGCTGGTTCTCAACCCGCGTGCCCGTAGGGAAAGCAGGTGTACCCCGGAGTACCGACGGGGGTATACGGGTACTACACCGGAGTACCAACGGGGTTACCGGTACTACCCCGGAGTACCGATGGGGGTATATGGGTACTACCCTGGAGCACCGGGCAGGGTTACAGTTACTACACCAGAGCGTCGGGAAGCTACGCCAGGCCTACACCGGAGCATCAGGTCGGGATACCGGGCCTACCCTGGAGGGTCAGGATGGGAGGCTGAGATCTAACACCATGTGCCGTTTGGGAGAACAGTTAGAACTCTGGCGCATCACAAAGCTTTTTGCCACTGGCCCATAGTACTGTTCTGGGAGCGGGTTCTATCCCAGAACGTTGCCTAGGGACACCGGGCCTAACGCGGAAGGTCAGGTAGGAAGGAAGGGTCTAAACCCACTTGCACGTGGGGACAGCAGGTGTACCCCGGAGTACCGACGGGGGTATACGGGTACTACACCGGAGTACCAACGGGGGTACCGGTACTACTCCGGAGTACCAACGGGGGTGTACGGGTACTACCCTGGAGCACCGGGCGGGGTTACCGGTACTACACCAGAGCATCGGGAAGGGACGCCAGGCCTACCCTGGTGCATCAGATAGAGATATCGGGCCTACCCTGGAGGGTGTGGATGGGGGGCCGGGATCTAAAATCGCGCGCCCGTTGGAACAACAGTTAGAACTCTGGTGCATCACAAAGGCTTTTGCCACGGGCCGATAGTACTGGTGTGGGAACGGGTTCTATCCCGGAACGTCGCCTATGGACACCGGGCCTATCGCCGAGAGTCAGGTAGGAAGGCTGGTTCTCAACCCGCGTGCCCGTAGGGACAGCAGGTGTACCCCGGAGTACCGACGGGGGTATACGGGTACTACACCGGAGTACCAACGGGGTTACCTGTACTACCCCGGAATACCGACGGGGGTATACGGGTACTACCCTGGAGCACCGGGCGGGGTTACGGGTACTACACCAGAGCATCAGGCAGGGACGGCAGGCCTAACCTGGTGCATCAGGTTGGGATACCGGGACTACCCTGGAGGGTCAAGATGGGAGGCTGAGATCTAACACCGCGCGCCTATTGGGACAACAGTTAGAACTCTGGCGCATCACAAAGGGTTCCCCACGGCCCCATAGTACTGCTGTGGGAACGGGTTCTATCCCGGAACGTCGCCTATGGAAACGAGGCATAAGGCGGAGGGTCAGGTAGGAAGGGTGTGTCCAAACCCGCGCGCCCGTGGGGACAGCAGGTGTACCCCGGAGTACCGACGGGGGTATACGGGTACCAAACCGGAGTACCAACGAGGGTACCGGTAGTACCCTGGAGTACCGATGAAGGTATACGGGTACTACCGTGGGGCACAGGGCGGGGTTACGGGTACTACACCAGAGCGTCGGGAAGGGACGCCAGGCCTAACGTGGAGCATCAGGTCGGGATACCGGGCCTAGCCTGGAGGGTCAGGATGGGAGGCTGAGATCTAACACCACGCGCCCATTGGAACAACAGTTAGAACTCCGGTGCATCACAAAGGGTTCTGCCACTGGCCCATAGTACTGTTGTGGGAACATGTTCTATCCCGGAATGTCGCCTATGGAAACGAGGCCTAACGCGGAGGGTCAGGTAGGAAGGCTGGTTCTCAACCCGCGTGCCTGTAGGGACAGCATGTGTACCCCGGAGTAGTGACGGGGGTATATGGGTACTACACCGGAGTACCAACGGGGGTACGGGTACTACTCCGGAGTACTGATGGGGGTATACGGGTACTACCCTGGAGCACAGGGCGGGGTTACCGGAACTACACCAGAGCGTCGGGAAGGAACGCCAGGCCTACCCTGGTGCATCAGATAGGGATACCGGGCCTACCCTGGATAGTCAAGATGGGAGGCTGAGATCTAACACCGCACGCCCATTGGAACAACAGTTAGAACTCCGGTGCATCACAAAGGGTTCTGCCACTGGCCCATAGTACTGTTGTGGGAACATGTTCTATCCCGGAACGTCGCCTATGGACACCGGGCCTAACGCGGAGGGTATGGTAGGAAGGCTGGTTCTCAACCCGCGTGCCCGTAGGGACAGCAGGTGTACCCCGGAGTACCGATGGGGGTATACGGGTACTACACCGGAGTACCAACGGGGGTACGGGTACTACTGCGGAGTACTGACGAGGGTATACGGGTACTACCCTGGAGCACCGGGCGGGGTTACGGGTACTACACCAGAGCGTCGGGAAGGGACGCCAGGCCTACACCGGAGCATCAGGTCGGGATACCGGGCCTACCCTGGAGGGTCAGGATAAGAGGTTGAGATCTAACACCGCGTGCCGTTTGGGACAACAGTTAGAACTCCGGCGCATCACAAAGGGTTCTGCCCCGGGCCCATAGTACTGTTGTGGGAACGGGTTCTATCCCGGAACGTCGCCTATGGACACGAGGCCTAACGCGGAGGGTCAGGTTGGAAGGGTGTGTCCAAACCCGCGCGCCCGTAGGGACAGCAGGTGTACCCCGGAGTACCGACGGGGGTATACGGGTACTACACCGGAGTACCAACGGGGTTACCGGTACTACTCCGGAGTACTGATGGGGGTATACGGGTACTACCCTGGAGCACAGGGCGGGGTTAATGGTACTACACCAGAGCGTAGGGAAGCTACGCCAGGCCTACACCGGAGCATCAGGTCGGGATACCGGGCCTACCCTGGAGGGTCAGGATGGGAGGCTGAGATCTAACACCGCGTGCCGTTTGGGACAACAGTTAGAACTCTGGCGCATCACAAAGCTTTTTGCCACTGGCCCATAGTACTGTTCTGGGAGCGGGTTCTATCCCAGCACGTCACCTAGGGACACCGGGCCTAATGCGGAAGGTCAGGTAGGAAGGAAGGCTCTAAACCCACTTGCACGTGGGGACAGCAGGTGTACCCCGGAGTACCGACGGGGGTATACGGGTACTACACCAGAGTACCAACGGGGGTACCGGTACTACTCCGGAGTACTGACGGGGGTACCCTGGCAATACCCCGGAGCACCGGGCGGGGTTACCGGTACTACACCAGAGCATCGGGAAGGGACGCCAGGCCTACCCTGGAGCATCAGGTCGGGATACCGGGCCTACCCTGGAGGGTGAGGATGGCGGGCCGGGATCTAAAACCGCGCGCCCGTTGGAACAACAGTTAGAACTCTGGCGGATCACAAAGACTTTTGCCACGGGCCGATAGTACTGGTGTGGGAACGGGTTCTATCCCGGAACGTCGCCTATGGACACCGGGCCTATCGCCGAGAGTCAGGTAGGAAGGCTGGTTCTCAACCCGCGTGCCCGTAGGGAAAGCAGGTGTACCCCGGAGTACCGACGGGGGTATACGGGTACTACACCGGAGTACCAACGGGGTTACCGGTACTACTCCGGAGTACCGATGGGGGTATATGGGTACTACCCTGGAGCACCGGGCAGGGTTACAGTTACTACACCCGAGCGTCGGGAATCTACGCCAGGCCTACCCTGGAGCATCAGGTCGGGATACCGGGCCTACCCTGGAGGGTCAGGATGGGAGGCTGAGATCTAACACCGTGTGCCGTTTGGGAAAACAGTTAGAACTCCGGCGCATCACAAAGGGTTCTGCGCCGGGCTCATAGTACTGTTGTGGGAACGGGTTCTATCCCGGAACGTCGCCTATGGACACGAGGCCTAACGCGGAAGGTCAGGTAGGAAGGGTGGGTCCAAACCCGCGCGCCCGTAGGGACAGCAGGTGTACCCCGGAGTACCCACGGGGGTATACGGGTACTACACCGGAGTACCAACGGGGGTACCGGTAGTACCCTGGAGTACCGACGAGGGTATACGGGTACTACCCTGGAGCACAGGGCGGGGTTACGGGTACTACACCAGAGCGTCGGGAAGGGAAGCCAGGCCTACCCTGGAGCATCAGGTCGGGATACCGGGCCTACCCTGGAGGGTCAGGATGGGAGGCTGAGATCTAACACCGCACGCTCATTGGAACAACAGTTAGAACTCCGGCGCATCACAAAGCTTTCTGCCACTGGCCCATAGTACTGATGTGGGAGCGGGTTCTTTCCCGGAACGTCGCCTATGGACACCGGGCCTAACGTGAAGGGTCAAGTATGAAGGCTGGTTCTCAACCCGCGTGCCCGTAGGGACAGCAGGTGTACCCCGGAGTACTGACGGGGGTATACGGGTACTACACCGGAGTACCAAGGGGGGTACCGGTACTAATCCGGAGTACTGACGGGGGTACCCTGGCATTGTGCCGGAGCACCGGGCGGGGTTAATGGTACTACACCAGAGCGTCGGGAAGGGACGCCAGGCCTACCCTGGAGCATCAGGTCGGGATACCGGGCCTACCCTGGAGGGTCAGGATGGGAGGCTGAGATCTAACACCGCACGCCCATTGGAACAACAGTTAGAACTCCGGTGCATCACAAAGGGTTCTGCCACTGGCCCATAGTACTGTTCTGGGAGCGGGTTCTATCCCAGAACGTTGCCTAGGGACACCGGGCCTAACGCGGAAGGTCAGGTAGGAAGGAAGGGTCTAAACCCACTTGCACGTGGGGACAGCAGGTGTACCCCGGAGTACTGACGGGGGTCTACGGGTACTACACCGGAGTACCAACGGCGGTACCGGTACTACTCCGGAGTACCGACAGTGGTATACGGGTAGTACACTGGAGCAACGGGCGGGGTTACCGTTACTACACCAGAGCATCGGGAAGGGACGCCAGGCCTACCCTGGTGCATCAGATAGGGATACCGGGCCTACCCTGGAGGGTCAGAATGGGGGGCCGGGATCTAACACCGCGCGCCCGCTGGAACAACAGTTAGAACTCTGGCGCATCACAAAGGCTTTTGCCACGGGTCGATAGTACTGGTGTGGGAACTGGTTCTATCCCGGAATGTCGCCTATGGACACGAGGCCTAATGCGGAGGGTCAGGTAGGAAGGCTGGTTCTCAACCCGCGTGCCTGTAGGGACAGCATGTGTACCCCGGAGTACTGACGGGGGTATATGGGTACTACATCGGAGTACCAACAGGGGTAACGGTACTACTCCCGACTACCGATGGGGGTATATGGGTACTACCCTGGAGTACCGGGCAGGGTTACAGTTACTACACCAGAGCGTCGGGAAGCTACGCCAGTCCTACACCGGAGCATCAGGTCGGGATACCGGGCCTACACTGGAGGGTCAGGATGGGAGGCTGAGATCTAACACTGCGTGCCGTTTGGGACAACAGTTAGAACTCTGGCGCATCACAAAGCTTTTTGCCACTGGCCCATAGTACTGTTCTGGGAGCGGGTTCTATCCCAGAACGTTGCCTAGGGACACCGGGCCTAACGCGGAAGGTCAGGTAGGAAGGAAGGGTCTAAACCCACTTGCACGTGGGGACAGCAGGTGTACCCCGGAGTACCGACAGGGGTATACGGGTACTACACCGGAGTACCAACGGGGGTACCTGTAGTAATACGGAGTACTGACGGAGGTACCCTGGCATTACCCTGGAGCACCGGGCGGGGTTACGGGTACTTCACCATAGCGTCGGAAAGGGACCCCAGGCCTAACCCGGAGCATCATGTCGGGATACCGGGCCTACCCTGGAGGGTCAGGATGGGAGGCTGAGATCTAACACCACGCGCCCGTTGGAAAAACAGTTAGAACTCCGGCGCATCACAAAGGCTTCTGCCACTGGCCCATAGTAGTGTTATTGGAACATGTGCTATCCCAGAACGTCGCCTATGGACACGAGGCCTAACGCGGAGGGTCAGGTTGGAAGGGTGTGTCCAAACCCGCGCGCCCGTAGGGACAGCAGGTGTACCCCGGAGTACCGACGGGGGTATACGGGTACTACACCGGAGTACCAACAGGGGTACCGCTACTACTCCGGAGTACTGACGGGGGTACCCTGGCATTACACTGGAGCACCGGGAGGGGTTACGGGTACTACACCAGAGCGTCGGGAAGGGACGCCAGGCCTAACCTGGAGCATCAGGTCGGGATACCGGGCCTACCCTGGAGGGTCAGGATGGGAGGCTGAGATCTAACACCACGCGCCCGTTGGAACAACAGTTAGAACTCCGACGCATCACAAAGGCTTCTGCCACTGGCCCATAGTACTGTTTTGGGAACATGTGCTATCCCGGAACGTCGCCTATGGACACGAGGCCTAAGGCGGAGGGTCAGGTAGGAAGGGTGTGTCCAAACCCGCGTGCCTGTAGGGACAGCAGGTGTACCCCGGAGTACCGAC
This sequence comes from Buteo buteo, assembly GCF_964188355.1. Lineage (NCBI taxonomy): Eukaryota > Metazoa > Chordata > Aves > Accipitriformes > Accipitridae > Buteo > Buteo buteo. The sequence goes on along the minus strand of NW_027439232.1, from coordinate 279,535 downwards.
GGGGGTATACGGGTACTACACCGGAGTACCAATGGGGGTACCGGTACTACTCCGGAGTACTGATGGGGGTATACGTGTACTACCCTGGAGCACATGGCGGGGTTAATGGTACTACTCCAGAGCGTCGGGAAGGGACGCCAGGCCTACCCTGGTGCATCAGATAGGGATACCGGGCCTACCCTGGATAGTCAAGATGGGAGGCTGAGATCTAACACCGCGCGCCTATTGGGACAACAGTTAGAACTCTGGCGCATAACAAAGGGTTCCCCACGGCCCCATAGTACTGCTGTGGGAACGGGTTCTATCCCGGAACGTCGCCTATGGAAACGAGGCATAAGGCGGAGGGTCAGGTAGGAAGGGTGTGTCCAAACCCGCGCGCCCGTGGGGACAGCAGGTGTACCCCGGAGTACCGACGGGGGTATACGGGTACCAAACCGGAGTACCAACGAGGGTACCGGTAGTACCCTGGAGTACCGATGAAGGTATACGGGTACTACCGTGGGGCACAGGGCGGGGTTACGGGTACTACACCAGAGCGTCGGGAAGGGACGCCAGGCCTAACGTGGAGCATCAGGTCGGGATACCGGGCCTACCCTGGAGGGTCAGGATGGGAGGCTGAGATCTAACACCACGCGCCCATTGGAACAACAGTTAGAACTCCGGTGCATCACAAAGGGTTCTGCCACTGGCCCATAGTACTGTTGTGGGAACATGTTCTATCCCGGAACGTCACCTATGGACAACGGGCCTAACGCGGAGGGTCTGGTAGGAAGGCTGGTTCTCAACCCGCGTGCCCGTAGGGACAGCAGGTGTACCCCGGAGTACCGACGGGGGTATACGGGTACTACACCGGAGTACCAACGGGGTTACCGGTACTACCCCGGAGTACCGATGGGGGTATATGGGTACTACCCTGGAGCACCGGGCAGGGTTACAGTTACTACACCAGAGCGTCGGGAAGCTACGCCAGGCCTACACCGGAGCATCAGGTCGGGATACCGGGCCTACCCTGGAGGGTCAGGATGGGAGGCTGAGATCTAACACCGCGTGCCGTTTGGGGGAACAGTTAGAACTCTGGCGCATCACAAAGCTTTTTGCCACTGGCCCATAGTACTGTTCTGGGAGCGGGTTCTATCCCAGCACGTCACCTAGGGACACCGGGCCTAACGCGGAAGGTCAGGTAGGAAGGAAGGCTCTAAACCCACTTGCACGTGGGGACAGCAGGTGTACCCCGGAGTACCGACGGGGGTATACGGGTACTACACCGGAGTACCAACGGGGGTACCGGTACTACTCCGGAGTACTGATGGGGGTATATGGGTACTACCCTGGAGCACCGGGCAGGGTTACAGTTACTACACCAGAGCGTCGGGAAGCTACGCCAGGCCTACACCGGAGCATCAGGTCGGGATACCGGGCCTACCCTGGAGGGTCAGGATGGGAGGCTGAGATCTAACACCGTGTGCCGTTTGGGACAACAGTTAGAACTCCGGTGCATCACAAAGGGTTCTGCCACTGGACCATAGTACTGTTGTGGGAACATGTTCTATCCCGGAACGTCGCCTATGGACACGAGGCCTAACGCGGAGGGTCAGGTTGGAAGGCTGGTTCTCAACCCGCGCGCCCGTAGGGACAGCATGTGTACCCCGGAGTACCGACGGGGGTATACGGGTACTACACCGGAGTACCAACGAGGGTACCGGTAGTACCCTGGAGTACCGATGAAGGTATACGGGTACTACCCTGGAGCACAGGGCGGGGTTACGGGTACTACACCAGAGCGTCGGGAAGGGAAGACAGGCCTAACCTGGAGCATCAGGTCGGGATACCGGGCCTACCCTGGAGGGTCAGGATGGGAGGCTGAGATCTAACACCACGCGCCCATTGGAACAACAGTTAGAACTCCGGCGCATCACAAAGGGTTCTGCCACTGGCCCATAGTACTGTTGAGGGAACATGTTCTATCCCGGAATGTCGCCTATGGAAACGAGGCCTAACGCGGAGGGTCAGGTAGGAAGGCTGGTTCTCAACCCGCGTGCCTGTAGAGACAGCATGTGTACCCCGGAGTAGTGACGGGGTTATATGGGTACTACACCGGAGTACCAACGGGGGTACGGGTACTACTCAGGAGTACTGATGGGGGTATACGGGTACTACCCTGGAGCACAGGGCGGGGTTACCGGTACTACACCAGAGCGTCGGGAAGGGCTGCCAGGCCTACCCTGGTGCATCAGATAGGGATACCGGGCCTACCCTGGATAGTCAAGATGGGAGGCTGAGATCTAACACCGCACGCCCATTGGAACAACAGTTAGAACTCCGGTGCATCACAAAGGGTTCTGCCACTGGCCCATAGTACTGTTGTGGGAACATGTTCTATCCCGGAACGTCACCTATGGACACGAGGCCTAACGCGGAGGGTCTGGTAGGAAGGCTGGTTCTCAACCCGCGTGCCCGTAGGGACAGCAGGTGTACCCCGGAGTACCGATGGGGGTATACGGGTACTACACCGGAGTACCAACGGGGGTACGGGTACTACTGCGGAGTACTGACGAGGGTATACGGGTACTACCCTGGAGCACCGGGCGGGGTTACGGGTACTACACCAGAGCGTCGGGAAGGGACGCCAGGCCTACACCGGAGCATCAGGTCGGGATACCGGGCCTACCCTGGAGGGTCAGGATAAGAGGTTGAGATCTAACACCGCGTGCCGTTTGGGACAACAGTTAGAACTCCGGCGCATCACAAAGGGTTCTGCCCCGGGCCCATAGTACTGTTGTGGGAACGGGTTCTATCCCGGAACGTCGCCTATGGACACGAGGCCTAACGCGGAGGGTCAGGTTGGAAGGGTGTGTCCAAACCCGCGCGCCCGTAGGGACAGCAGGTGTACCCCGGAGTACCGACGGGGGTATACGGGTACTACACCGGAGTACCAACGGGGTTACCGGTACTACTCCGGAGTACTGATGGGGGTATACGGGTACTACCCTGGAGCACAGGGCGGGGTTAATGGTACTACACCAGAGCGTAGGGAAGCTACGCCAGGCCTACACCGGAGCATCAGGTCGGGATACCGGGCCTACCCTGGAGGGTCAGGATGGGAGGCTGAGATCTAACACCGCGTGCCGTTTGGGACAACAGTTAGAACTCTGGCGCATCACAAAGCTTTTTGCCACTGGCCCATAGTACTGTTCTGGGAGCGGGTTCTATCCCAGCACGTCACCTAGGGACACCGGGCCTAATGCGGAAGGTCAGGTAGGAAGGAAGGCTCTAAACCCACTTGCACGTGGGGACAGCAGGTGTACCCCGGAGTACCGACGGGGGTATACGGGTACTACACCAGAGTACCAACGGGGGTACCGGTACTACTCCGGAGTACTGACGGGGGTACCCTGGCAATACCCCGGAGCACCGGGCGGGGTTACCGGTACTACACCAGAGCATCGGGAAGGGACGCCAGGCCTACCCTGGAGCATCAGGTCGGGATACCGGGCCTACCCTGGAGGGTGAGGATGGCGGGCCGGGATCTAAAACCGCGCGCCCGTTGGAACAACAGTTAGAACTCTGGCGGATCACAAAGACTTTTGCCACGGGCCGATAGTACTGGTGTGGGAACGGGTTCTATCCCGGAACGTCGCCTATGGACACCGGGCCTATCGCCGAGAGTCAGGTAGGAAGGCTGGTTCTCAACCCGCGTGCCCGTAGGGAAAGCAGGTGTACCCCGGAGTACCGACGGGGGTATACGGGTACTACACCGGAGTACCAACGGGGTTACCGGTACTACCCCGGAGTACCGATGGGGGTATATGGGTACTACCCTGGAGCACCGGGCAGGGTTACAGTTACTACACCAGAGCGTCGGGAAGCTACGCCAGGCCTACACCGGAGCATCAGGTCGGGATACCGGGCCTACCCTGGAGGGTCAGGATGGGAGGCTGAGATCTAACACCATGTGCCGTTTGGGAGAACAGTTAGAACTCTGGCGCATCACAAAGCTTTTTGCCACTGGCCCATAGTACTGTTCTGGGAGCGGGTTCTATCCCAGAACGTTGCCTAGGGACACCGGGCCTAACGCGGAAGGTCAGGTAGGAAGGAAGGGTCTAAACCCACTTGCACGTGGGGACAGCAGGTGTACCCCGGAGTACCGACGGGGGTATACGGGTACTACACCGGAGTACCAACGGGGGTACCGGTACTACTCCGGAGTACCAACGGGGGTGTACGGGTACTACCCTGGAGCACCGGGCGGGGTTACCGGTACTACACCAGAGCATCGGGAAGGGACGCCAGGCCTACCCTGGTGCATCAGATAGAGATATCGGGCCTACCCTGGAGGGTGTGGATGGGGGGCCGGGATCTAAAATCGCGCGCCCGTTGGAACAACAGTTAGAACTCTGGTGCATCACAAAGGCTTTTGCCACGGGCCGATAGTACTGGTGTGGGAACGGGTTCTATCCCGGAACGTCGCCTATGGACACCGGGCCTATCGCCGAGAGTCAGGTAGGAAGGCTGGTTCTCAACCCGCGTGCCCGTAGGGACAGCAGGTGTACCCCGGAGTACCGACGGGGGTATACGGGTACTACACCGGAGTACCAACGGGGTTACCTGTACTACCCCGGAATACCGACGGGGGTATACGGGTACTACCCTGGAGCACCGGGCGGGGTTACGGGTACTACACCAGAGCATCAGGCAGGGACGGCAGGCCTAACCTGGTGCATCAGGTTGGGATACCGGGACTACCCTGGAGGGTCAAGATGGGAGGCTGAGATCTAACACCGCGCGCCTATTGGGACAACAGTTAGAACTCTGGCGCATCACAAAGGGTTCCCCACGGCCCCATAGTACTACTGTGGGAACGGGTTCTATCCCGGAACGTCGCCTATGGAAACGAGGCATAAGGCGGAGGGTCAGGTAGGAAGGGTGTGTCCAAACCCGCGCGCCCGTGGGGACAGCAGGTGTACCCCGGAGTACCGACGGGGGTATACGGGTACCAAACCGGAGTACCAACGAGGGTACCGGTAGTACCCTGGAGTACCGATGAAGGTATACGGGTACTACCGTGGGGCACAGGGCGGGGTTACGGGTACTACACCAGAGCGTCGGGAAGGGACGCCAGGCCTAACGTGGAGCATCAGGTCGGGATACCGGGCCTAGCCTGGAGGGTCAGGATGGGAGGCTGAGATCTAACACCACGCGCCCATTGGAACAACAGTTAGAACTCCGGTGCATCACAAAGGGTTCTGCCACTGGCCCATAGTACTGTTGTGGGAACATGTTCTATCCCGGAATGTCGCCTATGGAAACGAGGCCTAACGCGGAGGGTCAGGTAGGAAGGCTGGTTCTCAACCCGCGTGCCTGTAGGGACAGCATGTGTACCCCGGAGTAGTGACGGGGGTATATGGGTACTACACCGGAGTACCAACGGGGGTACGGGTACTACTCCGGAGTACTGATGGGGGTATACGGGTACTACCCTGGAGCACAGGGCGGGGTTACCGGAACTACACCAGAGCGTCGGGAAGGAACGCCAGGCCTACCCTGGTGCATCAGATAGGGATACCGGGCCTACCCTGGATAGTCAAGATGGGAGGCTGAGATCTAACACCGCACGCCCATTGGAACAACAGTTAGAACTCCGGTGCATCACAAAGGGTTCTGCCACTGGCCCATAGTACTGTTGTGGGAACATGTTCTATCCCGGAACGTCGCCTATGGACACCGGGCCTAACGCGGAGGGTATGGTAGGAAGGCTGGTTCTCAACCCGCGTGCCCGTAGGGACAGCAGGTGTACCCCGGAGTACCGATGGGGGTATACGGGTACTACACCGGAGTACCAACGGGGGTACGGGTACTACTGCGGAGTACTGACGAGGGTATACGGGTACTACCCTGGAGCACCGGGCGGGGTTACGGGTACTACACCAGAGCGTCGGGAAGGGACGCCAGGCCTACACCGGAGCATCAGGTCGGGATACCGGGCCTACCCTGGAGGGTCAGGATAAGAGGTTGAGATCTAACACCGCGTGCCGTTTGGGACAACAGTTAGAACTCCGGCGCATCACAAAGGGTTCTGCCCCGGGCCCATAGTACTGTTGTGGGAACGGGTTCTATCCCGGAACGTCGCCTATGGACACGAGGCCTAACGCGGAGGGTCAGGTTGGAAGGGTGTGTCCAAACCCGCGCGCCCGTAGGGACAGCAGGTGTACCCCGGAGTACCGACGGGGGTATACGGGTACTACACCGGAGTACCAACGGGGTTACCGGTACTACTCCGGAGTACTGATGGGGGTATACGGGTACTACCCTGGAGCACAGGGCGGGGTTAATGGTACTACACCAGAGCGTAGGGAAGCTACGCCAGGCCTACACCGGAGCATCAGGTCGGGATACCGGGCCTACCCTGGAGGGTCAGGATGGGAGGCTGAGATCTAACACCGCGTGCCGTTTGGGACAACAGTTAGAACTCTGGCGCATCACAAAGCTTTTTGCCACTGGCCCATAGTACTGTTCTGGGAGCGGGTTCTATCCCAGCACGTCACCTAGGGACACCGGGCCTAATGCGGAAGGTCAGGTAGGAAGGAAGGCTCTAAACCCACTTGCACGTGGGGACAGCAGGTGTACCCCGGAGTACCGACGGGGGTATACGGGTACTACACCAGAGTACCAACGGGGGTACCGGTACTACTCCGGAGTACTGACGGGGGTACCCTGGCAATACCCCGGAGCACCGGGCGGGGTTACCGGTACTACACCAGAGCATCGGGAAGGGACGCCAGGCCTACCCTGGAGCATCAGGTCGGGATACCGGGCCTACCCTGGAGGGTGAGGATGGCGGGCCGGGATCTAAAACCGCGCGCCCGTTGGAACAACAGTTAGAACTCTGGCGGATCACAAAGACTTTTGCCACGGGCCGATAGTACTGGTGTGGGAACGGGTTCTATCCCGGAACGTCGCCTATGGACACCGGGCCTATCGCCGAGAGTCAGGTAGGAAGGCTGGTTCTCAACCCGCGTGCCCGTAGGGAAAGCAGGTGTACCCCGGAGTACCGACGGGGGTATACGGGTACTACACCGGAGTACCAACGGGGTTACCGGTACTACTCCGGAGTACCGATGGGGGTATATGGGTACTACCCTGGAGCACCGGGCAGGGTTACAGTTACTACACCCGAGCGTCGGGAATCTACGCCAGGCCTACCCTGGAGCATCAGGTCGGGATACCGGGCCTACCCTGGAGGGTCAGGATGGGAGGCTGAGATCTAACACCGTGTGCCGTTTGGGAAAACAGTTAGAACTCCGGCGCATCACAAAGGGTTCTGCGCCGGGCTCATAGTACTGTTGTGGGAACGGGTTCTATCCCGGAACGTCGCCTATGGACACGAGGCCTAACGCGGAAGGTCAGGTAGGAAGGGTGGGTCCAAACCCGCGCGCCCGTAGGGACAGCAGGTGTACCCCGGAGTACCCACGGGGGTATACGGGTACTACACCGGAGTACCAACGGGGGTACCGGTAGTACCCTGGAGTACCGACGAGGGTATACGGGTACTACCCTGGAGCACAGGGCGGGGTTACGGGTACTACACCAGAGCGTCGGGAAGGGAAGCCAGGCCTAACCTGGAGCATCAGGTCGGGATACCGGGCCTACCCTGGAGGGTCAGGATGGGAGGCTGAGATCTAACACCGCACGCTCATTGGAACAACAGTTAGAACTCCGGCGCATCACAAAGCTTTCTGCCACTGGCCCATAGTACTGATGTGGGAGCGGGTTCTTTCCCGGAACGTCGCCTATGGACACCGGGCCTAACGTGAAGGGTCAAGTATGAAGGCTGGTTCTCAACCCGCGTGCCCGTAGGGACAGCAGGTGTACCCCGGAGTACTGACGGGGGTATACGGGTACTACACCGGAGTACCAAGGGGGGTACCGGTACTAATCCGGAGTACTGACGGGGGTACCCTGGCATTGTGCCGGAGCACCGGGCGGGGTTAATGGTACTACACCAGAGCGTCGGGAAGGGACGCCAGGCCTACCCTGGAGCATCAGGTCGGGATACCGGGCCTACCCTGGAGGGTCAGGATGGGAGGCTGAGATCTAACACCGCACGCCCATTGGAACAACAGTTAGAACTCCGGTGCATCACAAAGGGTTCTGCCACTGGCCCATAGTACTGTTCTGGGAGCGGGTTCTATCCCAGAACGTTGCCTAGGGACACCGGGCCTAACGCGGAAGGTCAGGTAGGAAGGAAGGGTCTAAACCCACTTGCACGTGGGGACAGCAGGTGTACCCCGGAGTACTGACGGGGGTCTACGGGTACTACACCGGAGTACCAACGGCGGTACCGGTACTACTCCGGAGTACCGACAGTGGTATACGGGTAGTACACTGGAGCAACGGGCGGGGTTACCGTTACTACACCAGAGCATCGGGAAGGGACGCCAGGCCTACCCTGGTGCATCAGATAGGGATACCGGGCCTACCCTGGAGGATCAGAATGGGGGGCCGGGATCTAACACCGCGCGCCCGCTGGAACAACAGTTAGAACTCTGGCGCATCACAAAGGCTTTTGCCACGGGTCGATAGTACTGGTGTGGGAACTGGTTCTATCCCGGAATGTCGCCTATGGACACGAGGCCTAATGCGGAGGGTCAGGTAGGAAGGCTGGTTCTCAACCCGCGTGCCTGTAGGGACAGCATGTGTACCCCGGAGTACTGACGGGGGTATATGGGTACTACATCGGAGTACCAACAGGGGTAACGGTACTACTCCCGACTACCGATGGGGGTATATGGGTACTACCCTGGAGTACCGGGCAGGGTTACAGTTACTACACCAGAGCGTCGGGAAGCTACGCCAGTCCTACACCGGAGCATCAGGTCGGGATACCGGGCCTACACTGGAGGGTCAGGATGGGAGGCTGAGATCTAACACTGCGTGCCGTTTGGGACAACAGTTAGAACTCTGGCGCATCACAAAGCTTTTTGCCACTGGCCCATAGTACTGTTCTGGGAGCGGGTTCTATCCCAGAACGTTGCCTAGGGACACCGGGCCTAACGCGGAAGGTCAGGTAGGAAGGAAGGGTCTAAACCCACTTGCACGTGGGGACAGCAGGTGTACCCCGGAGTACCGACAGGGGTATACGGGTACTACACCGGAGTACCAACGGGGGTACCGGTAGTAATACGGAGTACTGACGGGGGTACCCTGGCATTACCCTGGAGCACCGGGCGGGGTTACGGGTACTTCACCATAGCGTCGGAAAGGGACCCCAGGCCTAACCCGGAGCATCATGTCGGGATACCGGGCCTACCCTGGAGGGTCAGGATGGGAGGCTGAGATCTAACACCACGCGCCCGTTGGAAAAACAGTTAGAACTCCGGCGCATCACAAAGGCTTCTGCCACTGGCCCATAGTAGTGTTATTGGAACATGTGCTATCCCAGAACGTCGCCTATGGACACGAGGCCTAACGCGGAGGGTCAGGTTGGAAGGGTGTGTCCAAACCCGCGCGCCCGTAGGGACAGCAGGTGTACCCCGGAGTACCGACGGGGGTATACGGGTACTACACCGGAGTACCAACAGGGGTACCGCTACTACTCCGGAGTACTGACGGGGGTACCCTGGCATTACACTGGAGCACCGGGAGGGGTTACGGGTACTACACCAGAGCGTCGGGAAGGGACGCCAGGCCTAACCTGGAGCATCAGGTCGGGATACCGGGCCTACCCTGGAGGGTCAGGATGGGAGGCTGAGATCTAACACCACGCGCCCGTTGGAACAACAGTTAGAACTCCGACGCATCACAAAGGCTTCTGCCACTGGCCCATAGTACTGTTTTGGGAACATGTGCTATCCCGGAACGTCGCCTATGGACACGAGGCCTAAGGCGGAGGGTCAGGTAGGAAGGGTGTGTCCAAACCCGCGTGCCTGTAGGGACAGCAGGTGTACCCCGGAGTACCGACGGGGGTATACGGGTACTACACCGGAGTACCAATGGGGGTACCGGTACTACTCCGGAGTACTGATGGGGGTATACGTGTACTACCCTGGAGCACATGGCGGGGTTAATGGTACTACTCCAGAGCGTCGGGAAGGGACGCCAGGCCTACCCTGGTGCATCAGATAGGGATACCGGGCCTACCCTGGATAGTCAAGATGGGAGGCTGAGATCTAACACCGCGCGCCTATTGGGACAACAGTTAGAACTCTGGCGCATAACAAAGGGTTCCCCACGGCCCCATAGTACTGCTGTGGGAACGGGTTCTATCCCGGAACGTCGCCTATGGAAACGAGGCATAAGGCGGAGGGTCAGGTAGGAAGGGTGTGTCCAAACCCGCGCGCCCGTGGGGACAGCAGGTGTACCCCGGAGTACCGACGGGGGTATACGGGTACCAAACCGGAGTACCAACGAGGGTACCGGTAGTACCCTGGAGTACCGATGAAGGTATACGGGTACTACCGTGGGGCACAGGGCGGGGTTACGGGTACTACACCAGAGCGTCGGGAAGGGACGCCAGGCCTAACGTGGAGCATCAGGTCGGGATACCGGGCCTACCCTGGAGGGTCAGGATGGGAGGCTGAGATCTAACACCACGCGCCCATTGGAACAACAGTTAGAACTCCGGTGCATCACAAAGGGTTCTGCCACTGGCCCATAGTACTGTTGTGGGAACATGTTCTATCCCGGAACGTCACCTATGGACAACGGGCCTAACGCGGAGGGTCTGGTAGGAAGGCTGGTTCTCAACCCGCGTGCCCGTAGGGACAGCAGGTGTACCCCGGAGTACCGACGGGGGTATACGGGTACTACACCGGAGTACCAACGGGGTTACCGGTACTACCCCGGAGTACCGATGGGGGTATATGGGTACTACCCTGGAGCACCGGGCAGGGTTACAGTTACTACACCAGAGCGTCGGGAAGCTACGCCAGGCCTACACCGGAGCATCAGGTCGGGATACCGGGCCTACCCTGGAGGGTCAGGATGGGAGGCTGAGATCTAACACCGCGTGCCGTTTGGGGGAACAGTTAGAACTCTGGCGCATCACAAAGCTTTTTGCCACTGGCCCATAGTACTGTTCTGGGAGCGGGTTCTATCCCAGCACGTCACCTAGGGACACCGGGCCTAACGCGGAAGGTCAGGTAGGAAGGAAGGCTCTAAACCCACTTGCACGTGGGGACAGCAGGTGTACCCCGGAGTACCGACGGGGGTATACGGGTACTACACCGGAGTACCAACGGGGGTACCGGTACTACTCCGGAGTACTGATGGGGGTATATGGGTACTACCCTGGAGCACCGGGCAGGGTTACAGTTACTACACCAGAGCGTCGGGAAGCTACGCCAGGCCTACACCGGAGCATCAGGTCGGGATACCGGGCCTACCCTGGAGGGTCAGGATGGGAGGCTGAGATCTAACACCGTGTGCCGTTTGGGACAACAGTTAGAACTCCGGTGCATCACAAAGGGTTCTGCCACTGGACCATAGTACTGTTGTGGGAACATGTTCTATCCCGGAACGTCGCCTATGGACACGAGGCCTAACGCGGAGGGTCAGGTTGGAAGGCTGGTTCTCAACCCGCGCGCCCGTAGGGACAGCATGTGTACCCCGGAGTACCGACGGGGGTATACGGGTACTACACCGGAGTACCAACGAGGGTACCGGTAGTACCCTGGAGTACCGATGAAGGTATACGGGTACTACCCTGGAGCACAGGGCGGGGTTACGGGTACTACACCAGAGCGTCGGGAAGGGAAGACAGGCCTAACCTGGAGCATCAGGTCGGGATACCGGGCCTACCCTGGAGGGTCAGGATGGGAGGCTGAGATCTAACACCACGCGCCCATTGGAACAACAGTTAGAACTCCGGCGCATCACAAAGGGTTCTGCCACTGGCCCATAGTACTGTTGAGGGAACATGTTCTATCCCGGAATGTCGCCTATGGAAACGAGGCCTAACGCGGAGGGTCAGGTAGGAAGGCTGGTTCTCAACCCGCGTGCCTGTAGAGACAGCATGTGTACCCCGGAGTAGTGACGGGGTTATATGGGTACTACACCGGAGTACCAACGGGGGTACGGGTACTACTCAGGAGTACTGATGGGGGTATACGGGTACTACCCTGGAGCACAGGGCGGGGTTACCGGTACTACACCAGAGCGTCGGGAAGGGCTGCCAGGCCTACCCTGGTGCATCAGATAGGGATACCGGGCCTACCCTGGATAGTCAAGATGGGAGGCTGAGATCTAACACCGCACGCCCATTGGAACAACAGTTAGAACTCCGGTGCATCACAAAGGGTTCTGCCACTGGCCCATAGTACTGTTGTGGGAACATGTTCTATCCCGGAACGTCACCTATGGACACGAGGCCTAACGCGGAGGGTCTGGTAGGAAGGCTGGTTCTCAACCCGCGTGCCCGTAGGGACAGCAGGTGTACCCCGGAGTACCGACGGGGGTATACGGGTACTACACCGGAGTACCAACGGGGTTACCGGTACTACCCCGGAGTACCGATGGGGGTATATGGGTACTACCCTGGAGCACCGGGCAGGGTTACAGTTACTACACCAGAGCGTCGGGAAGCTACGCCAGGCCTACACCGGAGCATCAGGTCGGGATACCGGGCCTACCCTGGAGGGTCAGGATGGGAGGCTGAGATCTAACACCATGTGCCGTTTGGGAGAACAGTTAGAACTCTGGCGCATCACAAAGCTTTTTGCCACTGGCCCATAGTACTGTTCTGGGAGCGGGTTCTATCCCAGAACGTTGCCTAGGGACACCGGGCCTAACGCGGAAGGTCAGGTAGGAAGGAAGGGTCTAAACCCACTTGCACGTGGGGACAGCAGGTGTACCCCGGAGTACCGACGGGGGTATACGGGTACTACACCGGAGTACCAACGGGGGTACCGGTACTACACCGGAGTACCAACGGGGGTATACGGGTACTACCCTTGAGCACCGGGCGGGGTTACCGGTACTACACCAGAGCATCGGGAACGACGCCAGGCCTACCCTGGTGCATTCAGATAGAGATATCGGGCCTACCCTGGAGGGTGAGGATGGGGGGCCGGGATCTAAAATCGCGCGCCCGTTGGAACAACAGTTAGAACTCTGGTGCATCACAAAGGCTTTTGCCACGGGCCGATAGTACTGGTGTGGGAACGGGTTCTATCCCGGAACGTCGCCTATGGACACCGGGCCTATCGCCGAGAGTCAGGTAGGAAGGCTGGTTCTCAACCCGCGTGCCAGTAGGGACAGCAGGTGTACCCCGGAGTACCGACAGGGGTATACGGGTACTACACCGGAGTACCAACGGGGTTACCGGTACTACCCCGGAATACCGACAGGGGTATACGGGTACTACCCTGGAGCACCGGGCGGGGTTACGGGTACTACACCAGAGCATCAGGCAGGGACGGCAGGCCTAACCTGGTGCATCAGGTTGGGATACCGGGACTACCCTGGAGGGTCAAGATGGGAGGCTGAGATCTAACACCGCGCGCCTATTGGGACAACAGTTAGAACTCTGGCGCATCACAAAGGGTTCCCCACGGCCCCATAGTACTGCTGTGGGAACGGGTTCTATCCCGGAACGTTGCCTATGAAAACGAGGCATAAGGCGGAGGGTCAGGTTGGAAGGGTGTGTCCAAACCCGCGCGCCCGTGGGGACAGCAGGTGTACCCCGGAGTACCGACGGGGGTATACGGGTACTACATCGGAGTACCAACAGGGGTAACGGTACTACTCCGGAGTACCGATGGGGGTATATGGGTACTACCCTGGAGCACCGGGCGGGGTTACGGGTACTACACCAGAGCGTCGGGAAGGGACGCCAGGCCTAACGTGGAGCATCAGGTCGGGATACCGGGCCTACCCTGGAGGGTCAGGATGGGAGGCTGAGATCTAACACCACGCGCCCATTGGAACAACAGTTAGAACTCCGGTGCATCACAAAGGGTTCTGCCACTGGCCCATAGTACTGTTGTGGGAACATGTTCTATCCCGGAACGTCACCTATGGACAACGGGCCTAACGCGGAGGGTCTGGTAGGAAGGCTGGTTCTCAACCCGCGTGCCCGTAGGGACAGCAGGTGTACCCCGGAGTACCGACGGGGGTATACGGGTACTACACCGGAGTACCAACGGGGTTACCGGTACTACCCCGGAGTACCGATGGGGGTATATGGGTACTACCCTGGAGCACCGGGCAGGGTTACAGTTACTACACCAGAGCGTCGGGAAGCTACGCCAGGCCTACACCGGAGCATCAGGTCGGGATACCGGGCCTACCCTGGAGGGTCAGGATGGGAGGCTGAGATCTAACACCATGTGCCGTTTGGGAGAACAGTTAGAACTCTGGCGCATCACAAAGCTTTTTGCCACTGGCCCATAGTACTGTTCTGGGAGCGGGTTCTATCCCAGCACGTCACCTAGGGACACCGGGCCTAATGCGGAAGGTCAGGTAGGAAGGAAGGGTCTAAACCCACTTGCACGTGGGGACAGCAGGTGTACCCCGGAGTACCGACGGGGGTATACGGGTACTACACCGGAGTACCAACGGGGGTACCGGTACTACTCCGGAGTACTGATGGGGGTATATGGGTACTACCCTGGAGCACCGGGCAGGGTTACAGTTACTACACCAGAGCGTCGGGAAGCTACGCCAGGCCTACACCGGAGCATCAGGTCGGGATACCGGGCCTACCCTGGAGGGTCAGGATGGGAGGCTGAGATCTAACACCGTGTGCCGTTTGGGACAACAGTTAGAACTCCGGTGCATCACAAAGGGTTCTGCCACTGGACCATAGTACTGTTGTGGGAACATGTTCTATCCCGGAACGTCGCCTATGGACACGAGGCCTAACGCGGAGGGTCAGGTTGGAAGGCTGGTTCTCAACCCGCGCGCCCGTAGGGACAGCATGTGTACCCCGGAGTACCGACGGGGGTATACGGGTACTACACCGGAGTACCAACGAGGGTACCGGTAGTACCCTGGAGTACCGATGAAGGTATACGGGTACTACCCTGGAGCACAGGGCGGGGTTACGGGTACTACACCAGAGCGTCGGGAAGGGAAGACAGGCCTAACCTGGAGCATCAGGTCGGGATACCGGGCCTACCCTGGAGGGTCAGGATGGGAGGCTGAGATCTAACACCACGCGCCCATTGGAACAACAGTTAGAACTCCGGCGCATCACAAAGGGTTCTGCCACTGGCCCATAGTACTGTTGAGGGAACATGTTCTATCCCGGAATGTCGCCTATGGAAACGAGGCCTAACGCGGAGGGTCAGGTAGGAAGGCTGGTTCTCAACCCGCGTGCCTGTAGAGACAGCATGTGTACCCCGGAGTAGTGACGGGGTTATATGGGTACTACACCGGAGTACCAACGGGGGTACGGGTACTACTCAGGAGTACTGATGGGGGTATACGGGTACTACCCTGGAGCACAGGGCGGGGTTACCGGTACTACACCAGAGCGTCGGGAAGGGCTGCCAGGCCTACCCTGGTGCATCAGATAGGGATACCGGGCCTACCCTGGATAGTCAAGATGGGAGGCTGAGATCTAACACCGCACGCCCATTGGAACAACAGTTAGAACTCCGGTGCATCACAAAGGGTTCTGCCACTGGCCCATAGTACTGTTGTGGGAACATGTTCTATCCCGGAACGTCACCTATGGACACGAGGCCTAACGCGGAGGGTCTGGTAGGAAGGCTGGTTCTCAACCCGCGTGCCCGTAGGGACAGCAGGTGTACCCCGGAGTACCGACGGGGGTATACGGGTACTACACCGGAGTACCAACGGGGTTACCGGTACTACCCCGGAGTACCGATGGGGGTATATGGGTACTACCCTGGAGCACCGGGCAGGGTTACAGTTACTACACCAGAGCGTCGGGAAGCTACGCCAGGCCTACACCGGAGCATCAGGTCGGGATACCGGGCCTACCCTGGAGGGTCAGGATGGGAGGCTGAGATCTAACACCATGTGCCGTTTGGGAGAACAGTTAGAACTCTGGCGCATCACAAAGCTTTTTGCCACTGGCCCATAGTACTGTTCTGGGAGCGGGTTCTATCCCAGAACGTTGCCTAGGGACACCGGGCCTAACGCGGAAGGTCAGGTAGGAAGGAAGGGTCTAAACCCACTTGCACGTGGGGACAGCAGGTGTACCCCGGAGTACCGACGGGGGTATACGGGTACTACACCGGAGTACCAACGGGGGTACCGGTACTACACCGGAGTACCAACGGGGGTATACGGGTACTACCCTGGAGCACCGGGCGGGGTTACCGGTACTACACCAGAGCATCGGGAACGACGCCAGGCCTACCCTGGTGCATTCAGATAGAGATATCGGGCCTACCCTGGAGGGTGAGGATGGGGGGCCGGGATCTAAAATCGCGCGCCCGTTGGAACAACAGTTAGAACTCTGGTGCATCACAAAGGCTTTTGCCACGGGCCGATAGTACTGGTGTGGGAACGGGTTCTATCCCGGAACGTCGCCTATGGACACCGGGCCTATCGCCGAGAGTCAGGTAGGAAGGCTGGTTCTCAACCCGCGTGCCAGTAGGGACAGCAGGTGTACCCCGGAGTACCGACAGGGGTATACGGGTACTACACCGGAGTACCAACGGGGTTACCGGTACTACCCCGGAATACCGACAGGGGTATACGGGTACTACCCTGGAGCACCGGGCGGGGTTACGGGTACTACACCAGAGCATCAGGCAGGGACGGCAGGCCTAACCTGGTGCATCAGGTTGGGATACCGGGACTACCCTGGAGGGTCAAGATGGGAGGCTGAGATCTAACACCGCGCGCCTATTGGGACAACAGTTAGAACTCTGGCGCATCACAAAGGGTTCCCCACGGCCCCATAGTACTGCTGTGGGAACGGGTTCTATCCCGGAACGTTGCCTATGAAAACGAGGCATAAGGCGGAGGGTCAGGTTGGAAGGGTGTGTCCAAACCCGCGCGCCCGTGGGGACAGCAGGTGTACCCCGGAGTACCGACGGGGGTATACGGGTACTACATCGGAGTACCAACAGGGGTAACGGTACTACTCCGGAGTACCGATGGGGGTATATGGGTACTACCCTGGAGCACCGGGCGGGGTTACGGGTACTACACCAGAGCGTCGGGAAGGGACGCCAGGCCTAACGTGGAGCATCAGGTCGGGATACCGGGCCTACCCTGGAGGGTCAGGATGGGAGGCTGAGATCTAACACCACGCGCCCATTGGAACAACAGTTAGAACTCCGGTGCATCACAAAGGGTTCTGCCACTGGCCCATAGTACTGTTGTGGGAACATGTTCTATCCCGGAACGTCACCTATGGACAACGGGCCTAACGCGGAGGGTCTGGTAGGAAGGCTGGTTCTCAACCCGCGTGCCCGTAGGGACAGCAGGTGTACCCCGGAGTACCGACGGGGGTATACAGGTACTACACCGGAGTACCAACGGGGTTACCGGTACTACCCCGGAGTACCGATGGGGGTATATGGGTACTACCCTGGAGCACCGGGCAGGGTTACAGTTACTACACCAGAGCGTCGGGAAGCTACGCCAGGCCTACACCGGAGCATCAGGTCGGGATACCGGGCCTACCCTGGAGGGTCAGGATGGGAGGCTGAGATCTAACACCATGTGCCGTTTGGGAGAACAGTTAGAACTCTGGCGCATCACAAAGCTTTTTGCCACTGGCCCATAGTACTGTTCTGGGAGCGGGTTCTATCCCAGAACGTTGCCTAGGGACACCGGGCCTAACGCGGAAGGTCAGGTAGGAAGGAAGGGTCTAAACCCACTTGCACGTGGGGACAGCAGGTGTACCCCGGAGTACCGACGGGGGTATACGGGTACTACACCGGAGTACCAACGGGGGTACCGGTACTACTCCGGAGTACCAACGGGGGTGTACGGGTACTACCCTGGAGCACCGGGCGGGGTTACCGGTACTACACCAGAGCATCGGGAAGGGACGCCAGGCCTACCCTGGTGCATCAGATAGAGATATCGGGCCTACCCTGGAGGGTGTGGATGGGGGGCCGGGATCTAAAATCGCGCGCCCGTTGGAACAACAGTTAGAACTCTGGTGCATCACAAAGGCTTTTGCCACGGGCCGATAGTACTGGTGTGGGAACGGGTTCTATCCCGGAACGTCGCCTATGGACACCGGGCCTATCGCCGAGAGTCAGGTAGGAAGGCTGGTTCTCAACCCGCGTGCCCGTAGGGACAGCAGGTGTACCCCGGAGTACCGACGGGGGTATACGGGTACTACACCGGAGTACCAACGGGGTTACCTGTACTACCCCGGAATACCGACGGGGGTATACGGGTACTACCCTGGAGCACCGGGCGGGGTTACGGGTACTACACCAGAGCATCAGGCAGGGACGGCAGGCCTAACCTGGTGCATCAGGTTGGGATACCGGGACTACCCTGGAGGGTCAAGATGGGAGGCTGAGATCTAACACCGCGCGCCTATTGGGACAACAGTTAGAACTCTGGCGCATCACAAAGGGTTCCCCACGGCCCCATAGTACTGCTGTGGGAACGGGTTCTATCCCGGAACGTCGCCTATGGAAACGAGGCATAAGGCGGAGGGTCAGGTAGGAAGGGTGTGTCCAAACCCGCGCGCCCGTGGGGACAGCAGGTGTACCCCGGAGTACCGACGGGGGTATACGGGTACCAAACCGGAGTACCAACGAGGGTACCGGTAGTACCCTGGAGTACCGATGAAGGTATACGGGTACTACCGTGGGGCACAGGGCGGGGTTACGGGTACTACACCAGAGCGTCGGGAAGGGACGCCAGGCCTAACGTGGAGCATCAGGTCGGGATACCGGGCCTAGCCTGGAGGGTCAGGATGGGAGGCTGAGATCTAACACCACGCGCCCATTGGAACAACAGTTAGAACTCCGGTGCATCACAAAGGGTTCTGCCACTGGCCCATAGTACTGTTGTGGGAACATGTTCTATCCCGGAATGTCGCCTATGGAAACGAGGCCTAACGCGGAGGGTCAGGTAGGAAGGCTGGTTCTCAACCCGCGTGCCTGTAGGGACAGCATGTGTACCCCGGAGTAGTGACGGGGGTATATGGGTACTACACCGGAGTACCAACGGGGGTACGGGTACTACTCCGGAGTACTGATGGGGGTATACGGGTACTACCCTGGAGCACAGGGCGGGGTTACCGGAACTACACCAGAGCGTCGGGAAGGAACGCCAGGCCTACCCTGGTGCATCAGATAGGGATACCGGGCCTACCCTGGATAGTCAAGATGGGAGGCTGAGATCTAACACCGCACGCCCATTGGAACAACAGTTAGAACTCCGGTGCATCACAAAGGGTTCTGCCACTGGCCCATAGTACTGTTGTGGGAACATGTTCTATCCCGGAACGTCGCCTATGGACACCGGGCCTAACGCGGAGGGTATGGTAGGAAGGCTGGTTCTCAACCCGCGTGCCCGTAGGGACAGCAGGTGTACCCCGGAGTACCGATGGGGGTATACGGGTACTACACCGGAGTACCAACGGGGGTACGGGTAGTACTGCGGAGTACTGACGAGGGTATACGGGTACTACCCTGGAGCACCGGGCGGGGTTACGGGTACTACACCAGAGCGTCGGGAAGGGACGCCAGGCCTACACCGGAGCATCAGGTCGGGATACCGGGCCTACCCTGGAGGGTCAGGATAAGAGGTTGAGATCTAACACCGCGTGCCGTTTGGGACAACAGTTAGAACTCCGGCGCATCACAAAGGGTTCTGCCCCGGGCCCATAGTACTGTTGTGGGAACGGGTTCTATCCCGGAACGTCGCCTATGGACACGAGGCCTAACGCGGAGGGTCAGGTTGGAAGGGTGTGTCCAAACCCGCGCGCCCGTAGGGACAGCAGGTGTACCCCGGAGTACCGACGGGGGTATACGGGTACTACACCGGAGTACCAACGGGGTTACCGGTACTACTCCGGAGTACTGATGGGGGTATACGGGTACTACCCTGGAGCACAGGGCGGGGTTAATGGTACTACACCAGAGCGTAGGGAAGCTACGCCAGGCCTACACCGGAGCATCAGGTCGGGATACCGGGCCTACCCTGGAGGGTCAGGATGGGAGGCTGAGATCTAACACCGCGTGCCGTTTGGGACAACAGTTAGAACTCTGGCGCATCACAAAGCTTTTTGCCACTGGCCCATAGTACTGTTCTGGGAGCGGGTTCTATCCCAGCACGTCACCTAGGGACACCGGGCCTAATGCGGAAGGTCAGGTAGGAAGGAAGGCTCTAAACCCACTTGCACGTGGGGACAGCAGGTGTACCCCGGAGTACCGACGGGGGTATACGGGTACTACACCAGAGTACCAACGGGGGTACCGGTACTACTCCGGAGTACTGACGGGGGTACCCTGGCAATACCCCGGAGCACCGGGCGGGGTTACCGGTACTACACCAGAGCATCGGGAAGGGACGCCAGGCCTACCCTGGAGCATCAGGTCGGGATACCGGGCCTACCCTGGAGGGTGAGGATGGCGGGCCGGGATCTAAAACCGCGCGCCCGTTGGAACAACAGTTAGAACTCTGGCGGATCACAAAGACTTTTGCCACGGGCCGATAGTACTGGTGTGGGAACGGGTTCTATCCCGGAACGTCGCCTATGGACACCGGGCCTATCGCCGAGAGTCAGGTAGGAAGGCTGGTTCTCAACCCGCGTGCCCGTAGGGAAAGCAGGTGTACCCCGGAGTACCGACGGGGGTATACGGGTACTACACCGGAGTACCAACGGGGTTACCGGTACTACTCCGGAGTACCGATGGGGGTATATGGGTACTACCCTGGAGCACCGGGCAGGGTTACAGTTACTACACCCGAGCGTCGGGAATCTACGCCAGGCCTACCCTGGAGCATCAGGTCGGGATACCGGGCCTACCCTGGAGGGTCAGGATGGGAGGCTGAGATCTAACACCGTGTGCCGTTTGGGAAAACAGTTAGAACTCCGGCGCATCACAAAGGGTTCTGCGCCGGGCTCATAGTACTGTTGTGGGAACGGGTTCTATCCCGGAACGTCGCCTATGGACACGAGGCCTAACGCGGAAGGTCAGGTAGGAAGGGTGGGTCCAAACCCGCGCGCCCGTAGGGACAGCAGGTGTACCCCGGAGTACCGACGGGGGTATACGGGTACTACACCGGAGTACCAACGGGGGTACTGGTATTACCCTGGAGTACCGACGGGGGTATACGGGTACTACCCTGGAGCACAGGGCGGGGTTACGGGTACTACACCAGAGCGTCGGGAAGGGAAGCCAGGCCTACCCCGGAGCATCAGATAGGGATACCGGGCCTACACTGGAGGGTCAGGATGGGAGGCTGAGTTCTCAGACCGCGTGCCCGTTGGGACAACAGTTAGAACTCCGGCGCATCACAAAGCTTTCTGCCACTGGCCCATAGTACTGCTGTGGGAGCGGGTTCTATCCCGGAACGTCGCCTATGGACACCGGGCCTAACGTGAAGGGTCAAGTATGAAGGCTGGTTCTCTACCCGCGTGCCCGTATGGACAGCAGGTGTACCCCGGAGTACTGACGGGGGTATACGGGTACTACACCGGAGTACCAAGGGGGGTACCGGTACTAATCCGGAGTACTGACGGGGGTACCCTGGCATTGCGCCGGAGCACCGGGCGGGGTTAATGGTACTACACCAGAGCGTCGGGAAGGGAAGCCAGGCCTAACCTGGAGCATCAGGTCGGGATACCGGGCCTACCCTGGAGGGTCAGGATGGGAGGCTGAGATCTAACACCGCGTGCCGTTTGGGATAACAGTTAGAACTCTGGCGCATCACAAAGCTTTTTGCCACTGGCCCATAGTACTGTTCTGGGAGCGGGTTCTATCCCAGCACGTCACCTAGGGACACCGGGCCTAATGCGGAAGGTCAGGTAGGAAGGAAGGCTCTAAACCCACTTGCACTTGGGGACAGCAGGTGTACCCCGGAGTACCGACGGGGGTATACGGGTACTACACCGGAGTACCAACGGGGGTACCGGTACTACTCCGGAGTACTGACGGGGGTACCCTGGCAATACCCCGGAGCACCGGGCGGGGTTACCGGTACTACACCAGAGCATCGGGAAGGGACGCCAGGCCTACCCTGGAGCATCAGGTCGGGATACCGGGCCTACCCTGGAGGGTGAGGATGGCGGGCCGGGATCTAAAACCGCGCGCCCGTTGGAACAACAGTTAGAACTCTGGCGGATCACAAAGACTTTTGCCACGGGCCGATAGTACTGGTGTGGGAACGGGTTCTATCCCGGAACGTCGCCTATGGACACGAGGCCTAACGTGAAGGGTCAAGTATGAAGGCTGGTTCTCTACCCGCGTTCCCGTATGGACAGCAGGTGTACCCCGGAGTACTGACGGGGGTATACGGGTACTACACCGGAGTACCAAGGGGGGTACCGGTACTAATCCGGAGTACTGACGGGGGTACCCTGGCATTGCGCCGGAGCACCGGGCGGGGTTAATGGTACTACACCAGAGCGTCGGGAAGGGACGCCAGGGATACCCTGGAGCATCAGGTCGGGATACCGGGCCTACCCTGGAGGGTCAGGATGGGAGGCTGAGATCTAACACCGCGTGCCGTTTGGGACAACAGTTAGAACTCCGGCGCATCACAAAGGGTTCTGCCCCGGGCCCATAGTACTGTTGTGGGAACGGGTTCTATCCCGGAACGTCGCCTATGGACACGAGGCCTAACGCGGAGGGTCAGGTTGGAAGGCTGGTTCTCAACCCGCGCGCCCGTAGGGACAGCATGTGTACCACGGAGTACCGACGGGGGTATACGGGTACTACACCGGAGTACCAACGGGGGTACCGGTAGTACCCTGGAGTACCGATGAAGGTATACGGGTACTACCGTGGGGCACAGGGCGGGGTTACGTGTACTACACCAGAGCGTCGGGAAGGGAAGACAGGCCTAACCTGGAGCATCAGGTCGGGATACCGGGCCTAGCCTGGAGGGTCAGGATGGGAGGCTGAGATCTAACACCACGCGCCCATTGGAACAACAGTTAGAACTCCGGCGCATCACAAAGGGTTCTGCCACTGGCCCATAGTACTGTTGTGGGAACATGTTCTATCCCGGAATGTCGCCTATGGAAACGAGGCCTAACGCGGAGGGTCAGGTAGGAAGGCTGGTTCTCAACCCGCGTGCCTGTAGGGACAGCATGTGTACCCCGGAGTAGTGACGGGGGTATATGGGTACTACACCGGAGTACCAACGGGGGTACGGGTACTACTCCGGAGTACTGATGGGGGTATACGGGTACTACCCTGGAGTACAGGGCGGGGTTACCGGTACTACACCAGAGCGTCGGGAAGGGATGCCAGGCCTACCCTGGTGAATCAGATAGGGATACCGGGCCTACCCTGGATAGTCAAGATGGGAGGCTGAGATCTAACACCGCACGCCCATTGGAACAACAGTTAGAACTCCGGTGCATCACAAAGGGTTCTGCCACTGGCCCATAGTACTGTTGTGGGAACATGTTCTATCCCGGAACGTCACCTATGGACAACGGGCCTAACGCGGAGGGTCTGGTAGGAAGGCTGGTTCTCAACCCGCGTGCCCGTAGGGACAGCAGGTGTACCCCGGAGTACCGACGGGGGTATACGGGTACTACACCGGAGTACCAACGGGGTTATCGGTACTACCCCGGAGTACCGATGGGGGTATACGGGTACTACCCTGGAGCACCGGGCAGGGTTACAGTTACTACACCAGAGCGTCGGGAAGCTACGCCAGGCCTACACCGGAGCATCAGGTCGGGATACCGGGCCTACCCTGGAGGGTCAGGATGGGAGGCTGAGATCAAACACCGCGTGCCGTTTGGGACAACAGTTAGAACTCTGGCGCATCACAAAGCTTTTTGCCACTGGCCCATAGTACTGTTCTGGGAGCGGGTTCTATCCCAGAACGTTGCCTAGGTACACCGGGCCTAACGCGGAAGGTCAGGTAGGAAGGAAGGGTCTAAACCCACTTGCACGTGGGGACAGCAGGTGTACCCCGGAGTACCGACGGGGGTATACGGGTACTACACCGGAGTACCAACGGGGGTACCGGTACTAAACCGGAGTACCAACGGGGGTATACGGGTACTACCCTGGAGCACCGGGCGGGGTTACGGGTACTACACCAGAGCATCGGGAAGGGACGCCAGGCCTACCCTGGTGCATCAGATAGAGATATCGGGCCTACCCTGGAGGGTGAGGATGGGGGGCCGGGATCAAACACCGCGTGCCGTTTGGGACAACAGTTAGAACTCTGGTGCATCACAAAGGCTTTTGCCACAGGCCGATAGTACTGGTGTGGGAACGGGTTCTATCCCGGAACGTCGCCTATGGACACCGGGCCTATCGCCGAGAGTCAGGTAGGAAGGCTGGTTCTCAATCCGCGTGCCCGTAGGGACAGCAGGTGTACCCCGGAGTACCGACGGGGGTATACGGGTACTACACCGGAGTACCAACGGGGTTACCGGTACTACCCCGGAATACCGACGGGGGTATACGGGTACTACCCTGGAGCACCGGGCGGGGTTACGGGTACTACACCAGAGCATCGGGCAGGGACGCCAGGCCTACCCTGGTGCATCAGGTTGGGATACCGGGACTACCCTGGAGGGTCAAGATGGGAGGCTGAGATCTAACACCGCGCGCCCGTTGGGACAACAGTTAGAACTCCGGCGCATCACAAAGGGTTCCCCACGGCCCCATAGTACTGCTGTGGGAACGGGTTCTATCCCGGAACGTCGCCTATGGAAACGAGGCCTAAGGCGGAGGGTCAGGTAGGAAGGGTGTGTCCAAACCCGCGCGCCCGTAGGGACAGCAGGTGTACCCCGGAGTACTGACGGGGGTATACGGGTACTACACCGGAGTACCAACGGGGGTACCGGTACTACTCCGGAGTACTGATGGGGGTATATGGGTACTACCCTGGAGCACCGGGCAGGGTTACAGTTACTACACCAGAGCGTCGGGAAGCTACGCCAGGCCTACACCGGAGCATCAGGTCGGGATACCGGGCCTAGCCTGGAGGGTCAGGATGGGAGGCTGAGATCTAACACCGTGTGCCGTTTGGGACAACAGTTAGAACTCCGGTGCATCACAAAGGGTTCTGCCACTGGACCATAGTAGTGTTGTGGGAACATGTTCTATCCCGGAACGTTGCCTATGGACACGAGGCCTAACGCGGAGGGTCAGGTAGGAAGGCTGGTTCTCAACCCGCGCGCCCGTAGGGACAGCATGTGTACCACGGAGTACCGACGGGGGTATACGGGTACTACACCGGAGTACCAACGAGGGTACTGGTAGTACCCTGGAGTACCGATGAAGGTATACGGGTACTACCGTGGGGCACAGGGCGGGGTTACGGGTACTACACCAGAGCGTCGGGAAGGGAAGACAGGCCTAACCTGGAGCATCAGGTCGGGATACCGGGCCTAGCCTGGAGGGTCAGGATGGGAGGCTGAGATCTAACACCACGCGCCCATTGGAACAACAGTTAGAACTCCGGTGCATCACAAAGGGTTCTGCCACTGGCCCATAGTACTGTTGTGGGAACATGTTCTATCCCGGAATGTCGCCTATGGAAACGAGGCCTAAAGCGGAGGGTCAGGTAGGAAGGCTTGTTCTCAACCCGCGTGCCTGTAGGGACAGCATGTGTACCCCGGAGTACCGACGGGGGTATACGGGTACTACACCAGAGCGTCGGGAAGGGACGCCAGGCCTACACCGGAGCATCAGGTCGGGATACCGGGCCTACCCTGGAGGGTCAGGATAAGAGGTTGAGATCTAACACCGCGTGCCGTTTGGGACAACAGTTAGAACTCCGGCGCATCACAAAGGGTTCTGCCCCGGGCCCATAGTACTGTTGTGGGAACGGGTTCTATCCCGGAACGTCGCCTATGGACACGAGGCCTAACGCGGAGGGTCAGGTTGGAAGGGTGTGTCCAAACCCGCGCGCCCGTAGGGACAGCAGGTGTACCCCGGAGTACCGACGGGGGTATACGGGTACTACACCGGAGTACCAACGGGGGTACCGGTACTACTCCGGAGTACTGATGGGGGTATACGGGTACTACCCTGGAGCACAGGGCGGGGTTAATGGTACTACACCAGAGCGTCGGGAAGCTACGCCAGGCCTACACCGGAGCATCAGGTCGGGATACCGGGCCTACCCTGGAGGGTCAGGATGGGAGGCTGAGATCTAACACCGCGTGCCGTTTGGGACAACAGTTAGAACTCTGGCGCATCACAAAGCTTTTTGCCACTGGCCCATAGTACTGTTCTGGGAACATGTTCTATCCCGGAATGTCGCCTATGGACACCGGGCCTAACGCGAAGGGTCAAGTATGAAGGGTGGGTCTAAACCTGCGCGCCCGTAGGGACAGCAGGTGTACCCCGGAGTACCGACGGGGGTATACGGGTACTACACCGGAGTACCAACGGGGGTACCGGTACTACTCCGGAGTACTGACGGGGGTACCCTGGCAATACCCCGGAGCACCGGGCGGGGTTACCGGTACTACACCAGAGCATCGGGAAGGGACGCCAGGCCTACCCTGGAGCATCAGGTCGGGATACCGGGCCTACCCTGGAGGGTGAGGATGGCGGGCCGGGATCTAAAACCGCGCGCCCGTTGGAACAACAGTTAGAACTCTGGCGCATCACAAAGACTTTAGCCACGGGCCGATAGTACTGGTGTGGGAACGGGTTCTATCCCGGAACGTCGCCTATGGACACCGGGCCTATCGCCGAGAGTCAGGTAGGAAGGCTGGTTCTCAACCCGCGTGCCCGTAGGGACAGCAGGTGTACCCCGGAGTACCGACGGGGGTATACGGGTACTACACCGGAGTACCAACAGGGGTACCGGTACTACTCCGGAGTACCGATGGGGGTATATGGGTACTACCCTGGAGCACCGGGCATGGTTACAGTTACTACACCAGAGCGTCGGGAAGCTACGCCAGGCCTACCCTGGAGCATCAGGTCGGGATACCGGGCCTACCCTGGAGGGTCAGGATGGGAGGCTGAGATCTAACACCGTGTGCAGTTTGGGACAACAGTTAGAACTCCGGCGCATCACAAAGGGTTCTGCGCCGGGCCCATAGTACTGTTGTGGCAACGGGTTCTATCCCGGAACGTCGCCTATGGACACGAGGCCTAACGCGGAAGGTCAGGTAGGAAGGGTGGGTCCAAACCCGCGCGCCCGTAGGGACAGCAGGTGTACCCCGGAGTACCGACGGGGGTATACGGGTACTACACCGGAGTACCAACGGGGGTACTGGTACTACTCCGGAGTACTGATGGGGGTACCCTGGCATTACCCTGGAGAACCGGGAGGGGTTACGGGTACCACACCAGAGCGTCGGGAAGGGACGCCAGGCCTAACCTGGAGCATCAGGTCGGGATACCGGGCCTACCCTGGAGGGTCAGGATGGGGGGCCGGGATCTAACACCGCGCGCCCCCTGGAACAACAGTTAGAACTCTGGCGCATCACAAAGGCTTTTGCCACGGGCCGATAGTACTGGTGTGGGAACGGGTTCTATCCCGGAACGTCGCCTATGGACACCGGGCCTATAGCCGAGAGTCAGGTAGGAAGGGTGTGTGTCCAAACCCGCGCGCCCATATGGACAGCAGGTGTACCCCGGAGTACCGACGGGTGTATACGGGTACTACACCGGAGTACCAACGGGGGTACCGGTAGTACCCTGGAGTACCGACGAAGGTATACGGGTACTACCGTGGGGCACAGGGCGGGGTTACGGGTACTACACCAGAGCGTCGGGAAGGGAAGCCAGGCCTAACCTGGAGCATCAGGTCGGGATACCGGGCCTACCCTGGAGGGTCAGGATGGGAGGCTGAGATCTAACACCACGCGCCCATTGGAACAACAGTTAGAACTCCGGCGCATCACAAAGGGTTCTGCCACTGGCCCATAGTACTGTTTTGGGAACATGTTCTATCCCGGAATGTCGCCTATGGAAACGAGGCCTAATGCGGAGGGTCAGGTAGGAAGGCTGGTTCTCAACCCGCGTGCCTGTAGGGACAGCATGTGTACCCCGGAGTACCGACGGGGGTATATGGGTACTACACCGGAGTACCAACGGGGGTACCGGTACTACTCTGGAGTACTGATGGGGGTATACGGGTACTACCCTGGAGCACAGGGCGCGGTTAATGGTACTACACCAGAGCGTCGGGAAGGGACGCCAGGCCTACCCTGGAGCATCAGGTCGGGATACCGGGCCTACCCTGGAGGGTCAGGATGGGAGGCCGGGATCTAACACCACGCGCCCGTTGGAACAACAGTTAGAACTCCGGCGCATCACAAAGGGTTCTGCCACTGGCCCATAGTACTGTTGTGGGAACATGTTCTATCCCGGAACGTGACCTATGGACATCGGGCCTAACGCGGAGGGTCTGGTAGGAAGGCTGGTTCTCAACCCGCGTGCCCGTAGGGACAGCAGGTGTACCCCGGAGTACCGACGGGGGTATACGGGTACTACACCGGAGTACCAACAGGTTTACCGGTACTACCCCGGAGTACCTACGGGGGTATACGGGTACTACCCTGGAGCACCGGGCGGGGTTACGGGTACTACACGAGAGCATCGGGCACGGACGCCAGGGCTATCCCGGAGCATCAGGTTGGGATACCGGGACTACCCTGGAGGGTCAAGATGGGAGGCTGAGATCTAACACCGCGCGCCTGTTGGGATAACAGTTAGAACTCTGGCGCATCACAAAGGCTTTTGCCACGGGCCGATAGTACTGGTGTGGGAACGGGTTCTATCCCGGAACGTCGCCTATGGACACCGGGCCTATCGCCGAGAGTCAGGTAGGAAGGGTGTGTGTCCAAACCCGCGCGCCCATATGGACAGCAGGTGTACCCCGGAGTACCGACGGGGGTATACGGGTACTACACCGGAGTACCAACGGGGGTACCGGTAGTACCCTGGAGTACCGACGAAGGTATACGGGTACTACCGTGGGGCACAGGGCGGGGTTACGGGTACTACACCAGAGCGTCGGGAAGGGACGCCAGGCCTACCCTGGAGCATCAGGTCGGGATACCGGGCCTACCCTGGAGGGTCAGGATGGGAGGCCGGGATCTAACACCACGCGCCCGTTGGAACAACAGTTAGAACTCCGGCGCATCACAAAGGGTTCTGCCACTGGCCCATAGTACTGTTGTGGGAACATGTTCTATCCCGGAACGTGACCTATGGACATCGGGCCTAACGCGGAGGGTCTGGTAGGAAGGCTGGTTCTCAACCCGCGTGCCCGTAGGGACAGCAGGTGTACCCCGGAGTACCGACGGGGGTATACGGGTACTACACCGGAGTACCAACAGGTTTACCGGTACTACCCCGGAGTACCTACGGGGGTATACGGGTACTACCCTGGAGCACCGGGCGGGGTTACGGGTACTACACGAGAGCATCGGGCACGGACGCCAGGGCTATCCCGGAGCATCAGGTTGGGATACCGGGACTACCCTGGAGGGTCAAGATGGGAGGCTGAGATCTAACACCGCGCGCCTGTTGGGATAACAGTTAGAACTCTGGCGCATCACAAAGGCTTTTGCCACGGGCCGATAGTACTGGTGTGGGAACGGGTTCTATCCCGGAACGTCGCCTATGGACACCGGGCCTATCGCCGAGAGTCAGGTAGGAAGGGTGTGTGTCCAAACCCGCGCGCCCATATGGACAGCAGGTGTACCCCGGAGTACCGACGGGTGTATACGGGTACTACACCGGAGTACCAACGGGGGTACCGGTAGTACCCTGGAGTACCGACGAAGGTATACGGGTACTACCGTGGGGCACAGGGCGGGGTTACGGGTACTACACCAGAGCGTCGGGAAGGGAAGCCAGGCCTAACCTGGAGCATCAGGTCGGGATACCGGGCCTACCCTGGAGGGTCAGGATGGGAGGCTGAGATCTAACACCACGCGCCCGTTGGAACAACAGTTAGAACTCCGACGCATCACAAAGGCTTCTGCCACTGGCGCATAGTACTGTTTTGGGAACATGTTCTATCCCGGAATGTCGCCTATGGAAACGAGGCCTAACGCGGAGGGTCAGGTATGAAGGCTGGTTCTCAACCCGCGTGCCTGTAGGGACAGCATGTGTAACCCGGAGTACTGAGGGGGGTATACGGGTACTACACCGGAGTACCAAGGGGGGTACCGGTACTAATCCGGAGTACTGACGGGGGTACCCTGGCATTGCGCCGGAGCACCGAGCGGGGTTAATGGTACTACACCAGAGCGTCGGGAAGGGACGCCAGGCCTAACCTGGAGCATCAGGTCGGGATACCGGGCCTACCCTGGAGGGTCAGGATGGGAGGCTGATTTCTCACACCGTGTGCCCTTTGGGACAACAGTTAGAACTCTGGTGCATCACAAAGCTTTTTGCCACTGGCCCATAGTACTGTTCTGGGAGCGGGTTCTATCCCAGAACGTTGCCTAGGGACACCGGGCCTAATGTGGAAGGTCAGGTAGGAAGGAAGGGTCTAAACCCACTTGCACATGGGGACAGCAGGTGTACCCCGGAGTAACGACGGGGGTATACGGGTACTACACCGGAGTACCAACGGGGGTACGGGTACTACTGCGGAGTACTGACGAGGGTATACGGGTACTACCCTGGAGCACCGGGCAGGGTTACGGGTACTACACCAGAGCGTCGGGAAGGGACGCCAGGCCTACCCTGGAGCATCAGGTCGGGATACCGGGCCTACCCTGGAGGGTCAGGATGGGAGGCTGAGATCTAACACCACGTGCTGTTTGGGACAACAGAACTCCGGCGCATCACAAAGGGTTCTGCCCCGGGCCCATAGTACTGTTGTGGGAACGGTTTCTATCCCAGAACGTCGCCTATGGACACGAGGCCTAACGCGGAGGGTCAGGATGGAAGGGTTTGTCCAAACCCGCGCGCCCGTAGGGACAGCAGGTGTACCCCGGAGTACCGATGGGGGTATACGGGTACTACACCGGAGTACCAACAGGGGTACCGGTACTACTCTGGAGTACTGACAGGGGTACCCTGGCATTGCGCCGGAGCACCGGGCGGGGTTAATGGTACTACACCAGAGCGTCGGGAAGGGACGCCAGGCCTACCCTGGAGCATCAGGTCGGGATACCGGGCCTACCCTGGAGGGTCAGGATGGGAGGCTGAGATCTAACACCGTGTGCCGTTTGGGACAACAGTTAGAACTCCGGCGCATCACAAAGGGTTCTGCCACTGGACCATAGTACTGGTGTGGGAACGGGTTCTATTCCGAAACGTCGCATATGGACACCGGGCCTACCGCCGCGAGTCAGGTCGGAAGGCTAGTTCTCAACCCGCGTGCTCGTAGGCACAGCATGTGTACCCTGGAGTACCGACGGGGGTATACGGGTACTACACCGGAGTACCAACAGGTTTACCGGTACTACCCCGGAGTACCTACGGGGGTATACGGGTACTACCCTGGAGCACCGGGCGGGGTGACGGGTACTACACCAGAGCATCGGGCACGGACGCCAGGGCTATCCCGGAGCATCAGGTTGGGATACCGGGACTACCCTGGAGGGTCAGGATGGGAGGCTGAGATCTAACACCGCGCGCCTGTTGTGATAACAGTTAGAACTCCGGCGCATCACAAAGGGTTCTGCTACGGGCCCATAGTACTGTTGTGGGAACGGGTTCTATCCCGGAACGTCGCCTATGGACACGAGGCCTAAGGCGGAGGGTCAGGTTGGAAGGGTGTGTCCAAACCCGCGCGCCCGTAGGGACAGCAGGTGTACCCCGGAGTACCGACGGGGGTATACGGGTACTACACCGGAGTACCAACGGGGGTACCGCTACTACTCCGGAGTACTGACGGAGGTACCCTGGCATTACCCTGGAGCACCGGGCGGGGTTACGGGTACTACACCAGAGCGTCGGAAAGGGACGCCAGGCCTAACGTGGAGCATCA
Source organism: Buteo buteo (assembly GCF_964188355.1). Taxonomy (NCBI): domain Eukaryota; kingdom Metazoa; phylum Chordata; class Aves; order Accipitriformes; family Accipitridae; genus Buteo; species Buteo buteo. The sequence goes on along the minus strand of NW_027439232.1, from coordinate 247,522 downwards.
GGTCGGGATACCGGGCCTAGCCTGGAGGGTCAGGATGGGAGGCTGAGATCTAACACCACGCGCCCGTTGGAACAACAGTTAGAACTCCGGCGCATCACAAAGGCTTCTGCCACTGGCCCATAGTACTGTTGTTGGAACATGTGCTATCCCTGAACGTCGCCTATGGACACGAGGCCTAAGGCGGAGGGTCAGGTAGGAAGGGTGTGTCCAAACCCGCGTGCCTGTAGGGACAGCAGGTGTACCCCGGAGTACCGACGGGGGTATACGGGTACTACACCGGAGTACCAACGGGGGTACCGGTACTACTCCGGAGTACTGATGGGGGTATACGTGTACTACCCTGGAGCACAGGGCGGGGTTAATGGTACTACACCAGAGCATCGGGAAGGGACGCCAGGCCTACCCTGGTGCATCAGATAGAGATACCTGGCCTACCCTGGAGGGTGAGGATGGGGGGCCGGGATCTAAAATCGCGCGCCCGTTGGAACAACAGTTAGAACTCTGGTGCATCACAAAGGCTTTTGCCACGGGCCGATAGTACTGGTGTGGGAACGGGTTCTATCCCGGAACGTCGCCTATGGACACCGGGCCTATCGCCGAGAGTCAGGTAGGAAGGCTGGTTCTCAACCCGCGTGCCAGTAGGGACAGCAGGTGTACCCCGGAGTACCGACAGGGGTATACGGGTACTACACCGGAGTACCAACGGGGTTACCGGTACTACCCCGGAATACCGACAGGGGTATACGGGTACTACCCTGGAGCACCGGGCGGGGTTACGGGTACTACACCAGAGCATCAGGCAGGGACGGCAGGCCTAACCTGGTGCATCAGGTTGGGATACCGGGACTACCCTGGAGGGTCAAGATGGGAGGCTGAGATCTAACACCGCGCGCCTATTGGGACAACAGTTAGAACTCTGGCGCATCACAAAGGGTTCCCCACGGCCCCATAGTACTGCTGTGGGAACGGGTTCTATCCCGGAACGTTGCCTATGAAAACGAGGCATAAGGCGGAGGGTCAGGTTGGAAGGGTGTGTCCAAACCCGCGCGCCCGTGGGGACAGCAGGTGTACCCCGGAGTACCGACGGGGGTATACGGGTACTACATCGGAGTACCAACAGGGGTAACGGTACTACTCCGGAGTACCGATGGGGGTATATGGGTACTACCCTGGAGCACCGGGCGGGGTTACGGGTACTACACCAGAGCGTCGGGAAGGGACGCCAGGCCTAACGTGGAGCATCAGGTCGGGATACCGGGCCTACCCTGGAGGGTCAGGATGGGAGGCTGAGATCTAACACCACGCGCCCATTGGAACAACAGTTAGAACTCCGGTGCATCACAAAGGGTTCTGCCACTGGCCCATAGTACTGTTGTGGGAACATGTTCTATCCCGGAACGTCACCTATGGACAACGGGCCTAACGCGGAGGGTCTGGTAGGAAGGCTGGTTCTCAACCCGCGTGCCCGTAGGGACAGCAGGTGTACCCCGGAGTACCGACGGGGGTATACGGGTACTACACCGGAGTACCAACGGGGTTACCGGTACTACCCCGGAGTACCGATGGGGGTATATGGGTACTACCCTGGAGCACCGGGCAGGGTTACAGTTACTACACCAGAGCGTCGGGAAGCTACGCCAGGCCTACACCGGAGCATCAGGTCGGGATACCGGGCCTACCCTGGAGGGTCAGGATGGGAGGCTGAGATCTAACACCATGTGCCGTTTGGGAGAACAGTTAGAACTCTGGCGCATCACAAAGCTTTTTGCCACTGGCCCATAGTACTGTTCTGGGAGCGGGTTCTATCCCAGCACGTCACCTAGGGACACCGGGCCTAATGCGGAAGGTCAGGTAGGAAGGAAGGGTCTAAACCCACTTGCACGTGGGGACAGCAGGTGTACCCCGGAGTACCGACGGGGGTATACGGGTACTACACCGGAGTACCAACGGGGGTACCGGTACTACTCCGGAGTACTGATGGGGGTATATGGGTACTACCCTGGAGCACCGGGCAGGGTTACAGTTACTACACCAGAGCGTCGGGAAGCTACGCCAGGCCTACACCGGAGCATCAGGTCGGGATACCGGGCCTACCCTGGAGGGTCAGGATGGGAGGCTGAGATCTAACACCGTGTGCCGTTTGGGACAACAGTTAGAACTCCGGTGCATCACAAAGGGTTCTGCCACTGGACCATAGTACTGTTGTGGGAACATGTTCTATCCCGGAACGTCGCCTATGGACACGAGGCCTAACGCGGAGGGTCAGGTTGGAAGGCTGGTTCTCAACCCGCGCGCCCGTAGGGACAGCATGTGTACCCCGGAGTACCGACGGGGGTATACGGGTACTACACCGGAGTACCAACGAGGGTACCGGTAGTACCCTGGAGTACCGATGAAGGTATACGGGTACTACCCTGGAGCACAGGGCGGGGTTACGGGTACTACACCAGAGCGTCGGGAAGGGAAGACAGGCCTAACCTGGAGCATCAGGTCGGGATACCGGGCCTACCCTGGAGGGTCAGGATGGGAGGCTGAGATCTAACACCACGCGCCCATTGGAACAACAGTTAGAACTCCGGCGCATCACAAAGGGTTCTGCCACTGGCCCATAGTACTGTTGAGGGAACATGTTCTATCCCGGAATGTCGCCTATGGAAACGAGGCCTAACGCGGAGGGTCAGGTAGGAAGGCTGGTTCTCAACCCGCGTGCCTGTAGAGACAGCATGTGTACCCCGGAGTAGTGACGGGGTTATATGGGTACTACACCGGAGTACCAACGGGGGTACGGGTACTACTCAGGAGTACTGATGGGGGTATACGGGTACTACCCTGGAGCACAGGGCGGGGTTACCGGTACTACACCAGAGCGTCGGGAAGGGCTGCCAGGCCTACCCTGGTGCATCAGATAGGGATACCGGGCCTACCCTGGATAGTCAAGATGGGAGGCTGAGATCTAACACCGCACGCCCATTGGAACAACAGTTAGAACTCCGGTGCATCACAAAGGGTTCTGCCACTGGCCCATAGTACTGTTGTGGGAACATGTTCTATCCCGGAACGTCACCTATGGACACGAGGCCTAACGCGGAGGGTCTGGTAGGAAGGCTGGTTCTCAACCCGCGTGCCCGTAGGGACAGCAGGTGTACCCCGGAGTACCGACGGGGGTATACGGGTACTACACCGGAGTACCAACGGGGTTACCGGTACTACCCCGGAGTACCGATGGGGGTATATGGGTACTACCCTGGAGCACCGGGCAGGGTTACAGTTACTACACCAGAGCGTCGGGAAGCTACGCCAGGCCTACACCGGAGCATCAGGTCGGGATACCGGGCCTACCCTGGAGGGTCAGGATGGGAGGCTGAGATCTAACACCATGTGCCGTTTGGGAGAACAGTTAGAACTCTGGCGCATCACAAAGCTTTTTGCCACTGGCCCATAGTACTGTTCTGGGAGCGGGTTCTATCCCAGAACGTTGCCTAGGGACACCGGGCCTAACGCGGAAGGTCAGGTAGGAAGGAAGGGTCTAAACCCACTTGCACGTGGGGACAGCAGGTGTACCCCGGAGTACCGACGGGGGTATACGGGTACTACACCGGAGTACCAACGGGGGTACCGGTACTACACCGGAGTACCAACGGGGGTATACGGGTACTACCCTGGAGCACCGGGCGGGGTTACCGGTACTACACCAGAGCATCGGGAACGACGCCAGGCCTACCCTGGTGCATTCAGATAGAGATATCGGGCCTACCCTGGAGGGTGAGGATGGGGGGCCGGGATCTAAAATCGCGCGCCCGTTGGAACAACAGTTAGAACTCTGGTGCATCACAAAGGCTTTTGCCACGGGCCGATAGTACTGGTGTGGGAACGGGTTCTATCCCGGAACGTCGCCTATGGACACCGGGCCTATCGCCGAGAGTCAGGTAGGAAGGCTGGTTCTCAACCCGCGTGCCAGTAGGGACAGCAGGTGTACCCCAGAGTACCGACAGGGGTATACGGGTACTACACCGGAGTACCAACGGGGTTACCGGTACTACCCCGGAATACCGACAGGGGTATACGGGTACTACCCTGGAGCACCGGGCGGGGTTACGGGTACTACACCAGAGCATCAGGCAGGGACGGCAGGCCTAACCTGGTGCATCAGGTTGGGATACCGGGACTACCCTGGAGGGTCAAGATGGGAGGCTGAGATCTAACACCGCGCGCCTATTGGGACAACAGTTAGAACTCTGGCGCATCACAAAGGGTTCCCCACGGCCCCATAGTACTGCTGTGGGAACGGGTTCTATCCCGGAACGTTGCCTATGAAAACGAGGCATAAGGCGGAGGGTCAGGTTGGAAGGGTGTGTCCAAACCCGCGCGCCCGTGGGGACAGCAGGTGTACCCCGGAGTACCGACGGGGGTATACGGGTACTACATCGGAGTACCAACAGGGGTAACGGTACTACTCCGGAGTACCGATGGGGGTATATGGGTACTACCCTGGAGCACCGGGCGGGGTTACGGGTACTACACCAGAGCGTCGGGAAGGGACGCCAGGCCTAACGTGGAGCATCAGGTCGGGATACCGGGCCTACCCTGGAGGGTCAGGATGGGAGGCTGAGATCTAACACCACGCGCCCATTGGAACAACAGTTAGAACTCCGGTGCATCACAAAGGGTTCTGCCACTGGCCCATAGTACTGTTGTGGGAACATGTTCTATCCCGGAACGTCACCTATGGACAACGGGCCTAACGCGGAGGGTCTGGTAGGAAGGCTGGTTCTCAACCCGCGTGCCCGTAGGGACAGCAGGTGTACCCCGGAGTACCGACGGGGGTATACAGGTACTACACCGGAGTACCAACGGGGTTACCGGTACTACCCCGGAGTACCGATGGGGGTATATGGGTACTACCCTGGAGCACCGGGCAGGGTTACAGTTACTACACCAGAGCGTCGGGAAGCTACGCCAGGCCTACACCGGAGCATCAGGTCGGGATACCGGGCCTACCCTGGAGGGTCAGGATGGGAGGCTGAGATCTAACACCATGTGCCGTTTGGGAGAACAGTTAGAACTCTGGCGCATCACAAAGCTTTTTGCCACTGGCCCATAGTACTGTTCTGGGAGCGGGTTCTATCCCAGAACGTTGCCTAGGGACACCGGGCCTAACGCGGAAGGTCAGGTAGGAAGGAAGGGTCTAAACCCACTTGCACGTGGGGACAGCAGGTGTACCCCGGAGTACCGACGGGGGTATACGGGTACTACACCGGAGTACCAACGGGGGTACCGGTACTACTCCGGAGTACCAACGGGGGTGTACGGGTACTACCCTGGAGCACCGGGCGGGGTTACCGGTACTACACCAGAGCATCGGGAAGGGACGCCAGGCCTACCCTGGTGCATCAGATAGAGATATCGGGCCTACCCTGGAGGGTGTGGATGGGGGGCCGGGATCTAAAATCGCGCGCCCGTTGGAACAACAGTTAGAACTCTGGTGCATCACAAAGGCTTTTGCCACGGGCCGATAGTACTGGTGTGGGAACGGGTTCTATCCCGGAACGTCGCCTATGGACACCGGGCCTATCGCCGAGAGTCAGGTAGGAAGGCTGGTTCTCAACCCGCGTGCCCGTAGGGACAGCAGGTGTACCCCGGAGTACCGACGGGGGTATACGGGTACTACACCGGAGTACCAACGGGGTTACCTGTACTACCCCGGAATACCGACGGGGGTATACGGGTACTACCCTGGAGCACCGGGCGGGGTTACGGGTACTACACCAGAGCATCAGGCAGGGACGGCAGGCCTAACCTGGTGCATCAGGTTGGGATACCGGGACTACCCTGGAGGGTCAAGATGGGAGGCTGAGATCTAACACCGCGCGCCTATTGGGACAACAGTTAGAACTCTGGCGCATCACAAAGGGTTCCCCACGGCCCCATAGTACTGCTGTGGGAACGGGTTCTATCCCGGAACGTCGCCTATGGAAACGAGGCATAAGGCGGAGGGTCAGGTAGGAAGGGTGTGTCCAAACCCGCGCGCCCGTGGGGACAGCAGGTGTACCCCGGAGTACCGACGGGGGTATACGGGTACCAAACCGGAGTACCAACGAGGGTACCGGTAGTACCCTGGAGTACCGATGAAGGTATACGGGTACTACCGTGGGGCACAGGGCGGGGTTACGGGTACTACACCAGAGCGTCGGGAAGGGACGCCAGGCCTAACGTGGAGCATCAGGTCGGGATACCGGGCCTAGCCTGGAGGGTCAGGATGGGAGGCTGAGATCTAACACCACGCGCCCATTGGAACAACAGTTAGAACTCCGGTGCATCACAAAGGGTTCTGCCACTGGCCCATAGTACTGTTGTGGGAACATGTTCTATCCCGGAATGTCGCCTATGGAAACGAGGCCTAACGCGGAGGGTCAGGTAGGAAGGCTGGTTCTCAACCCGCGTGCCTGTAGGGACAGCATGTGTACCCCGGAGTAGTGACGGGGGTATATGGGTACTACACCGGAGTACCAACGGGGGTACGGGTACTACTCCGGAGTACTGATGGGGGTATACGGGTACTACCCTGGAGCACAGGGCGGGGTTACCGGAACTACACCAGAGCGTCGGGAAGGAACGCCAGGCCTACCCTGGTGCATCAGATAGGGATACCGGGCCTACCCTGGATAGTCAAGATGGGAGGCTGAGATCTAACACCGCACGCCCATTGGAACAACAGTTAGAACTCCGGTGCATCACAAAGGGTTCTGCCACTGGCCCATAGTACTGTTGTGGGAACATGTTCTATCCCGGAACGTCGCCTATGGACACCGGGCCTAACGCGGAGGGTATGGTAGGAAGGCTGGTTCTCAACCCGCGTGCCCGTAGGGACAGCAGGTGTACCCCGGAGTACCGATGGGGGTATACGGGTACTACACCGGAGTACCAACGGGGGTACGGGTAGTACTGCGGAGTACTGACGAGGGTATACGGGTACTACCCTGGAGCACCGGGCGGGGTTACGGGTACTACACCAGAGCGTCGGGAAGGGACGCCAGGCCTACACCGGAGCATCAGGTCGGGATACCGGGCCTACCCTGGAGGGTCAGGATAAGAGGTTGAGATCTAACACCGCGTGCCGTTTGGGACAACAGTTAGAACTCCGGCGCATCACAAAGGGTTCTGCCCCGGGCCCATAGTACTGTTGTGGGAACGGGTTCTATCCCGGAACGTCGCCTATGGACACGAGGCCTAACGCGGAGGGTCAGGTTGGAAGGGTGTGTCCAAACCCGCGCGCCCGTAGGGACAGCAGGTGTACCCCGGAGTACCGACGGGGGTATACGGGTACTACACCGGAGTACCAACGGGGTTACCGGTACTACTCCGGAGTACTGATGGGGGTATACGGGTACTACCCTGGAGCACAGGGCGGGGTTAATGGTACTACACCAGAGCGTAGGGAAGCTACGCCAGGCCTACACCGGAGCATCAGGTCGGGATACCGGGCCTACCCTGGAGGGTCAGGATGGGAGGCTGAGATCTAACACCGCGTGCCGTTTGGGACAACAGTTAGAACTCTGGCGCATCACAAAGCTTTTTGCCACTGGCCCATAGTACTGTTCTGGGAGCGGGTTCTATCCCAGCACGTCACCTAGGGACACCGGGCCTAATGCGGAAGGTCAGGTAGGAAGGAAGGCTCTAAACCCACTTGCACGTGGGGACAGCAGGTGTACCCCGGAGTACCGACGGGGGTATACGGGTACTACACCAGAGTACCAACGGGGGTACCGGTACTACTCCGGAGTACTGACGGGGGTACCCTGGCAATACCCCGGAGCACCGGGCGGGGTTACCGGTACTACACCAGAGCATCGGGAAGGGACGCCAGGCCTACCCTGGAGCATCAGGTCGGGATACCGGGCCTACCCTGGAGGGTGAGGATGGCGGGCCGGGATCTAAAACCGCGCGCCCGTTGGAACAACAGTTAGAACTCTGGCGGATCACAAAGACTTTTGCCACGGGCCGATAGTACTGGTGTGGGAACGGGTTCTATCCCGGAACGTCGCCTATGGACACCGGGCCTATCGCCGAGAGTCAGGTAGGAAGGCTGGTTCTCAACCCGCGTGCCCGTAGGGAAAGCAGGTGTACCCCGGAGTACCGACGGGGGTATACGGGTACTACACCGGAGTACCAACGGGGTTACCGGTACTACTCCGGAGTACCGATGGGGGTATATGGGTACTACCCTGGAGCACCGGGCAGGGTTACAGTTACTACACCCGAGCGTCGGGAATCTACGCCAGGCCTACCCTGGAGCATCAGGTCGGGATACCGGGCCTACCCTGGAGGGTCAGGATGGGAGGCTGAGATCTAACACCGTGTGCCGTTTGGGAAAACAGTTAGAACTCCGGCGCATCACAAAGGGTTCTGCGCCGGGCTCATAGTACTGTTGTGGGAACGGGTTCTATCCCGGAACGTCGCCTATGGACACGAGGCCTAACGCGGAAGGTCAGGTAGGAAGGGTGGGTCCAAACCCGCGCGCCCGTAGGGACAGCAGGTGTACCCCGGAGTACCGACGGGGGTATACGGGTACTACACCGGAGTACCAACGGGGGTACTGGTATTACCCTGGAGTACCGACGGGGGTATACGGGTACTACCCTGGAGCACAGGGCGGGGTTACGGGTACTACACCAGAGCGTCGGGAAGGGAAGCCAGGCCTACCCCGGAGCATCAGATAGGGATACCGGGCCTACACTGGAGGGTCAGGATGGGAGGCTGAGTTCTCAGACCGCGTGCCCGTTGGGACAACAGTTAGAACTCCGGCGCATCACAAAGCTTTCTGCCACTGGCCCATAGTACTGCTGTGGGAGCGGGTTCTATCCCGGAACGTCGCCTATGGACACCGGGCCTAACGTGAAGGGTCAAGTATGAAGGCTGGTTCTCTACCCGCGTGCCCGTATGGACAGCAGGTGTACCCCGGAGTACTGACGGGGGTATACGGGTACTACACCGGAGTACCAAGGGGGGTACCGGTACTAATCCGGAGTACTGACGGGGGTACCCTGGCATTGCGCCGGAGCACCGGGCGGGGTTAATGGTACTACACCAGAGCGTCGGGAAGGGAAGCCAGGCCTAACCTGGAGCATCAGGTCGGGATACCGGGCCTACCCTGGAGGGTCAGGATGGGAGGCTGAGATCTAACACCGCGTGCCGTTTGGGATAACAGTTAGAACTCTGGCGCATCACAAAGCTTTTTGCCACTGGCCCATAGTACTGTTCTGGGAGCGGGTTCTATCCCAGCACGTCACCTAGGGACACCGGGCCTAATGCGGAAGGTCAGGTAGGAAGGAAGGCTCTAAACCCACTTGCACTTGGGGACAGCAGGTGTACCCCGGAGTACCGACGGGGGTATACGGGTACTACACCGGAGTACCAACGGGGGTACCGGTACTACTCCGGAGTACTGACGGGGGTACCCTGGCAATACCCCGGAGCACCGGGCGGGGTTACCGGTACTACACCAGAGCATCGGGAAGGGACGCCAGGCCTACCCTGGAGCATCAGGTCGGGATACCGGGCCTACCCTGGAGGGTGAGGATGGCGGGCCGGGATCTAAAACCGCGCGCCCGTTGGAACAACAGTTAGAACTCTGGCGGATCACAAAGACTTTTGCCACGGGCCGATAGTACTGGTGTGGGAACGGGTTCTATCCCGGAACGTCGCCTATGGACACGAGGCCTAACGTGAAGGGTCAAGTATGAAGGCTGGTTCTCTACCCGCGTTCCCGTATGGACAGCAGGTGTACCCCGGAGTACTGACGGGGGTATACGGGTACTACACCGGAGTACCAAGGGGGGTACCGGTACTAATCCGGAGTACTGACGGGGGTACCCTGGCATTGCGCCGGAGCACCGGGCGGGGTTAATGGTACTACACCAGAGCGTCGGGAAGGGACGCCAGGGATACCCTGGAGCATCAGGTCGGGATACCGGGCCTACCCTGGAGGGTCAGGATGGGAGGCTGAGATCTAACACCGCGTGCCGTTTGGGACAACAGTTAGAACTCCGGCGCATCACAAAGGGTTCTGCCCCGGGCCCATAGTACTGTTGTGGGAACGGGTTCTATCCCGGAACGTCGCCTATGGACACGAGGCCTAACGCGGAGGGTCAGGTTGGAAGGCTGGTTCTCAACCCGCGCGCCCGTAGGGACAGCATGTGTACCCCGGAGTACCGACGGGGGTATACGGGTACTACACCGGAGTACCAACGGGGGTACCGGTAGTACCCTGGAGTACCGATGAAGGTATACGGGTACTACCGTGGGGCACAGGGCGGGGTTACGTGTACTACACCAGAGCGTCGGGAAGGGAAGACAGGCCTAACCTGGAGCATCAGGTCGGGATACCGGGCCTAGCCTGGAGGGTCAGGATGGGAGGCTGAGATCTAACACCACGCGCCCATTGGAACAACAGTTAGAACTCCGGCGCATCACAAAGGGTTCTGCCACTGGCCCATAGTACTGTTGTGGGAACATGTTCTATCCCGGAATGTCGCCTATGGAAACGAGGCCTAACGCGGAGGGTCAGGTAGGAAGGCTGGTTCTCAACCCGCGTGCCTGTAGGGACAGCATGTGTACCCCGGAGTAGTGACGGGGGTATATGGGTACTACACCGGAGTACCAACGGGGGTACGGGTACTACTCCGGAGTACTGATGGGGGTATACGGGTACTACCCTGGAGTACAGGGCGGGGTTACCGGTACTACACCAGAGCGTCGGGAAGGGATGCCAGGCCTACCCTGGTGAATCAGATAGGGATACCGGGCCTACCCTGGATAGTCAAGATGGGAGGCTGAGATCTAACACCGCACGCCCATTGGAACAACAGTTAGAACTCCGGTGCATCACAAAGGGTTCTGCCACTGGCCCATAGTACTGTTGTGGGAACATGTTCTATCCCGGAACGTCACCTATGGACAACGGGCCTAACGCGGAGGGTCTGGTAGGAAGGCTGGTTCTCAACCCGCGTGCCCGTAGGGACAGCAGGTGTACCCCGGAGTACCGACGGGGGTATACGGGTACTACACCGGAGTACCAACGGGGTTATCGGTACTACCCCGGAGTACCGATGGGGGTATACGGGTACTACCCTGGAGCACCGGGCAGGGTTACAGTTACTACACCAGAGCGTCGGGAAGCTACGCCAGGCCTACACCGGAGCATCAGGTCGGGATACCGGGCCTACCCTGGAGGGTCAGGATGGGAGGCTGAGATCAAACACCGCGTGCCGTTTGGGACAACAGTTAGAACTCTGGCGCATCACAAAGCTTTTTGCCACTGGCCCATAGTACTGTTCTGGGAGCGGGTTCTATCCCAGAACGTTGCCTAGGTACACCGGGCCTAACGCGGAAGGTCAGGTAGGAAGGAAGGGTCTAAACCCACTTGCACGTGGGGACAGCAGGTGTACCCCGGAGTACCGACGGGGGTATACGGGTACTACACCGGAGTACCAACGGGGGTACCGGTACTAAACCGGAGTACCAACGGGGGTATACGGGTACTACCCTGGAGCACCGGGCGGGGTTACGGGTACTACACCAGAGCATCGGGAAGGGACGCCAGGCCTACCCTGGTGCATCAGATAGAGATATCGGGCCTACCCTGGAGGGTGAGGATGGGGGGCCGGGATCAAACACCGCGTGCCGTTTGGGACAACAGTTAGAACTCTGGTGCATCACAAAGGCTTTTGCCACAGGCCGATAGTACTGGTGTGGGAACGGGTTCTATCCCGGAACGTCGCCTATGGACACCGGGCCTATCGCCGAGAGTCAGGTAGGAAGGCTGGTTCTCAATCCGCGTGCCCGTAGGGACAGCAGGTGTACCCCGGAGTACCGACGGGGGTATACGGGTACTACACCGGAGTACCAACAGGTTTACCGGTACTACCCCGGAGTACCTACGGGGGTATACGGGTACTACCCTGGAGCACCGGGCGGGGTTACGGGTACTACACCAGAGCATCGGGCAGGGACGCCAGGCCTACCCTGGTGCATCAGGTTGGGATACCGGGACTACCCTGGAGGGTCAAGATGGGAGGCTGAGATCTAACACCGCGCGCCCGTTGGGACAACAGTTAGAACTCCGGCGCATCACAAAGGGTTCCCCACGGCCCCATAGTACTGCTGTGGGAACGGGTTCTATCCCGGAACGTCGCCTATGGAAACGAGGCCTAAGGCGGAGGGTCAGGTAGGAAGGGTGTGTCCAAACCCGCGCGCCCGTAGGGACAGCAGGTGTACCCCGGAGTACTGACGGGGGTATACGGGTACTACACCGGAGTACCAACGGGGGTACCGGTACTACTCCGGAGTACTGATGGGGGTATATGGGTACTACCCTGGAGCACCGGGCAGGGTTACAGTTACTACACCAGAGCGTCGGGAAGCTACGCCAGGCCTACACCGGAGCATCAGGTCGGGATACCGGGCCTAGCCTGGAGGGTCAGGATGGGAGGCTGAGATCTAACACCGTGTGCCGTTTGGGACAACAGTTAGAACTCCGGTGCATCACAAAGGGTTCTGCCACTGGACCATAGTAGTGTTGTGGGAACATGTTCTATCCCGGAACGTTGCCTATGGACACGAGGCCTAACGCGGAGGGTCAGGTAGGAAGGCTGGTTCTCAACCCGCGCGCCCGTAGGGACAGCATGTGTACCACGGAGTACCGACGGGGGTATACGGGTACTACACCGGAGTACCAACGAGGGTACTGGTAGTACCCTGGAGTACCGATGAAGGTATACGGGTACTACCGTGGGGCACAGGGCGGGGTTACGGGTACTACACCAGAGCGTCGGGAAGGGAAGACAGGCCTAACCTGGAGCATCAGGTCGGGATACCGGGCCTAGCCTGGAGGGTCAGGATGGGAGGCTGAGATCTAACACCACGCGCCCATTGGAACAACAGTTAGAACTCCGGTGCATCACAAAGGGTTCTGCCACTGGCCCATAGTACTGTTGTGGGAACATGTTCTATCCCGGAATGTCGCCTATGGAAACGAGGCCTAAAGCGGAGGGTCAGGTAGGAAGGCTTGTTCTCAACCCGCGTGCCTGTAGGGACAGCATGTGTACCCCGGAGTACCGACGGGGGTATACGGGTACTACACCAGAGCGTCGGGAAGGGACGCCAGGCCTACACCGGAGCATCAGGTCGGGATACCGGGCCTACCCTGGAGGGTCAGGATAAGAGGTTGAGATCTAACACCGCGTGCCGTTTGGGACAACAGTTAGAACTCCGGCGCATCACAAAGGGTTCTGCCCCGGGCCCATAGTACTGTTGTGGGAACGGGTTCTATCCCGGAACGTCGCCTATGGACACGAGGCCTAACGCGGAGGGTCAGGTTGGAAGGGTGTGTCCAAACCCGCGCGCCCGTAGGGACAGCAGGTGTACCCCGGAGTACCGACGGGGGTATACGGGTACTACACCGGAGTACCAACGGGGGTACCGGTACTACTCCGGAGTACTGATGGGGGTATACGGGTACTACCCTGGAGCACAGGGCGGGGTTAATGGTACTACACCAGAGCGTCGGGAAGCTACGCCAGGCCTACACCGGAGCATCAGGTCGGGATACCGGGCCTACCCTGGAGGGTCAGGATGGGAGGCTGAGATCTAACACCGCGTGCCGTTTGGGACAACAGTTAGAACTCTGGCGCATCACAAAGCTTTTTGCCACTGGCCCATAGTACTGTTCTGGGAACATGTTCTATCCCGGAATGTCGCCTATGGACACCGGGCCTAACGCGAAGGGTCAAGTATGAAGGGTGGGTCTAAACCTGCGCGCCCGTAGGGACAGCAGGTGTACCCCGGAGTACCGACGGGGGTATACGGGTACTACACCGGAGTACCAACGGGGGTACCGGTACTACTCCGGAGTACTGACGGGGGTACCCTGGCAATACCCCGGAGCACCGGGCGGGGTTACCGGTACTACACCAGAGCATCGGGAAGGGACGCCAGGCCTACCCTGGAGCATCAGGTCGGGATACCGGGCCTACCCTGGAGGGTGAGGATGGCGGGCCGGGATCTAAAACCGCGCGCCCGTTGGAACAACAGTTAGAACTCTGGCGCATCACAAAGACTTTAGCCACGGGCCGATAGTACTGGTGTGGGAACGGGTTCTATCCCGGAACGTCGCCTATGGACACCGGGCCTATCGCCGAGAGTCAGGTAGGAAGGCTGGTTCTCAACCCGCGTGCCCGTAGGGACAGCAGGTGTACCCCGGAGTACCGACGGGGGTATACGGGTACTACACCGGAGTACCAACAGGGGTACCGGTACTACTCCGGAGTACCGATGGGGGTATATGGGTACTACCCTGGAGCACCGGGCATGGTTACAGTTACTACACCAGAGCGTCGGGAAGCTACGCCAGGCCTACCCTGGAGCATCAGGTCGGGATACCGGGCCTACCCTGGAGGGTCAGGATGGGAGGCTGAGATCTAACACCGTGTGCAGTTTGGGACAACAGTTAGAACTCCGGCGCATCACAAAGGGTTCTGCGCCGGGCCCATAGTACTGTTGTGGCAACGGGTTCTATCCCGGAACGTCGCCTATGGACACGAGGCCTAACGCGGAAGGTCAGGTAGGAAGGGTGGGTCCAAACCCGCGCGCCCGTAGGGACAGCAGGTGTACCCCGGAGTACCGACGGGGGTATACGGGTACTACACCGGAGTACCAACGGGGGTACTGGTACTACTCCGGAGTACTGATGGGGGTACCCTGGCATTACCCTGGAGAACCGGGAGGGGTTACGGGTACCACACCAGAGCGTCGGGAAGGGACGCCAGGCCTAACCTGGAGCATCAGGTCGGGATACCGGGCCTACCCTGGAGGGTCAGGATGGGGGGCCGGGATCTAACACCGCGCGCCCCCTGGAACAACAGTTAGAACTCTGGCGCATCACAAAGGCTTTTGCCACGGGCCGATAGTACTGGTGTGGGAACGGGTTCTATCCCGGAACGTCGCCTATGGACACCGGGCCTATAGCCGAGAGTCAGGTAGGAAGGGTGTGTGTCCAAACCCGCGCGCCCATATGGACAGCAGGTGTACCCCGGAGTACCGACGGGTGTATACGGGTACTACACCGGAGTACCAACGGGGGTACCGGTAGTACCCTGGAGTACCGACGAAGGTATACGGGTACTACCGTGGGGCACAGGGCGGGGTTACGGGTACTACACCAGAGCGTCGGGAAGGGAAGCCAGGCCTAACCTGGAGCATCAGGTCGGGATACCGGGCCTACCCTGGAGGGTCAGGATGGGAGGCTGAGATCTAACACCACGCGCCCATTGGAACAACAGTTAGAACTCCGGCGCATCACAAAGGGTTCTGCCACTGGCCCATAGTACTGTTTTGGGAACATGTTCTATCCCGGAATGTCGCCTATGGAAACGAGGCCTAATGCGGAGGGTCAGGTAGGAAGGCTGGTTCTCAACCCGCGTGCCTGTAGGGACAGCATGTGTACCCCGGAGTACCGACGGGGGTATATGGGTACTACACCGGAGTACCAACGGGGGTACCGGTACTACTCTGGAGTACTGATGGGGGTATACGGGTACTACCCTGGAGCACAGGGCGCGGTTAATGGTACTACACCAGAGCGTCGGGAAGGGACGCCAGGCCTACCCTGGAGCATCAGGTCGGGATACCGGGCCTACCCTGGAGGGTCAGGATGGGAGGCCGGGATCTAACACCACGCGCCCGTTGGAACAACAGTTAGAACTCCGGCGCATCACAAAGGGTTCTGCCACTGGCCCATAGTACTGTTGTGGGAACATGTTCTATCCCGGAACGTGACCTATGGACATCGGGCCTAACGCGGAGGGTCTGGTAGGAAGGCTGGTTCTCAACCCGCGTGCCCGTAGGGACAGCAGGTGTACCCCGGAGTACCGACGGGGGTATACGGGTACTACACCGGAGTACCAACAGGTTTACCGGTACTACCCCGGAGTACCTACGGGGGTATACGGGTACTACCCTGGAGCACCGGGCGGGGTTACGGGTACTACACGAGAGCATCGGGCACGGACGCCAGGGCTATCCCGGAGCATCAGGTTGGGATACCGGGACTACCCTGGAGGGTCAAGATGGGAGGCTGAGATCTAACACCGCGCGCCTGTTGGGATAACAGTTAGAACTCTGGCGCATCACAAAGGCTTTTGCCACGGGCCGATAGTACTGGTGTGGGAACGGGTTCTATCCCGGAACGTCGCCTATGGACACCGGGCCTATCGCCGAGAGTCAGGTAGGAAGGGTGTGTGTCCAAACCCGCGCGCCCATATGGACAGCAGGTGTACCCCGGAGTACCGACGGGGGTATACGGGTACTACACCGGAGTACCAACGGGGGTACCGGTAGTACCCTGGAGTACCGACGAAGGTATACGGGTACTACCGTGGGGCACAGGGCGGGGTTACGGGTACTACACCAGAGCGTCGGGAAGGGACGCCAGGCCTACCCTGGAGCATCAGGTCGGGATACCGGGCCTACCCTGGAGGGTCAGGATGGGAGGCCGGGATCTAACACCACGCGCCCGTTGGAACAACAGTTAGAACTCCGGCGCATCACAAAGGGTTCTGCCACTGGCCCATAGTACTGTTGTGGGAACATGTTCTATCCCGGAACGTGACCTATGGACATCGGGCCTAACGCGGAGGGTCTGGTAGGAAGGCTGGTTCTCAACCCGCGTGCCCGTAGGGACAGCAGGTGTACCCCGGAGTACCGACGGGGGTATACGGGTACTACACCGGAGTACCAACAGGTTTACCGGTACTACCCCGGAGTACCTACGGGGGTATACGGGTACTACCCTGGAGCACCGGGCGGGGTTACGGGTACTACACGAGAGCATCGGGCACGGACGCCAGGGCTATCCCGGAGCATCAGGTTGGGATACCGGGACTACCCTGGAGGGTCAAGATGGGAGGCTGAGATCTAACACCGCGCGCCTGTTGGGATAACAGTTAGAACTCTGGCGCATCACAAAGGCTTTTGCCACGGGCCGATAGTACTGGTGTGGGAACGGGTTCTATCCCGGAACGTCGCCTATGGACACCGGGCCTATCGCCGAGAGTCAGGTAGGAAGGGTGTGTGTCCAAACCCGCGCGCCCATATGGACAGCAGGTGTACCCCGGAGTACCGACGGGTGTATACGGGTACTACACCGGAGTACCAACGGGGGTACCGGTAGTACCCTGGAGTACCGACGAAGGTATACGGGTACTACCGTGGGGCACAGGGCGGGGTTACGGGTACTACACCAGAGCGTCGGGAAGGGAAGCCAGGCCTAACCTGGAGCATCAGGTCGGGATACCGGGCCTACCCTGGAGGGTCAGGATGGGAGGCTGAGATCTAACACCACGCGCCCGTTGGAACAACAGTTAGAACTCCGACGCATCACAAAGGCTTCTGCCACTGGCGCATAGTACTGTTTTGGGAACATGTTCTATCCCGGAATGTCGCCTATGGAAACGAGGCCTAACGCGGAGGGTCAGGTATGAAGGCTGGTTCTCAACCCGCGTGCCTGTAGGGACAGCATGTGTAACCCGGAGTACTGAGGGGGGTATACGGGTACTACACCGGAGTACCAAGGGGGGTACCGGTACTAATCCGGAGTACTGACGGGGGTACCCTGGCATTGCGCCGGAGCACCGAGCGGGGTTAATGGTACTACACCAGAGCGTCGGGAAGGG
Source organism: Buteo buteo (assembly GCF_964188355.1). Taxonomy (NCBI): domain Eukaryota; kingdom Metazoa; phylum Chordata; class Aves; order Accipitriformes; family Accipitridae; genus Buteo; species Buteo buteo. The sequence continues at coordinate 229,796 of NW_027439232.1, read as the reverse complement.
ACGCCAGGCCTAACCTGGAGCATCAGGTCGGGATACCGGGCCTACCCTGGAGGGTCAGGATGGGAGGCTGATTTCTCACACCGTGTGCCCTTTGGGACAACAGTTAGAACTCTGGTGCATCACAAAGCTTTTTGCCACTGGCCCATAGTACTGTTCTGGGAGCGGGTTCTATCCCAGAACGTTGCCTAGGGACACCGGGCCTAATGTGGAAGGTCAGGTAGGAAGGAAGGGTCTAAACCCACTTGCACATGGGGACAGCAGGTGTACCCCGGAGTAACGACGGGGGTATACGGGTACTACACCGGAGTACCAACGGGGGTACGGGTACTACTGCGGAGTACTGACGAGGGTATACGGGTACTACCCTGGAGCACCGGGCAGGGTTACGGGTACTACACCAGAGCGTCGGGAAGGGACGCCAGGCCTACCCTGGAGCATCAGGTCGGGATACCGGGCCTACCCTGGAGGGTCAGGATGGGAGGCTGAGATCTAACACCACGTGCTGTTTGGGACAACAGAACTCCGGCGCATCACAAAGGGTTCTGCCCCGGGCCCATAGTACTGTTGTGGGAACGGTTTCTATCCCAGAACGTCGCCTATGGACACGAGGCCTAACGCGGAGGGTCAGGATGGAAGGGTTTGTCCAAACCCGCGCGCCCGTAGGGACAGCAGGTGTACCCCGGAGTACCGATGGGGGTATACGGGTACTACACCGGAGTACCAACAGGGGTACCGGTACTACTCTGGAGTACTGACAGGGGTACCCTGGCATTGCGCCGGAGCACCGGGCGGGGTTAATGGTACTACACCAGAGCGTCGGGAAGGGACGCCAGGCCTACCCTGGAGCATCAGGTCGGGATACCGGGCCTACCCTGGAGGGTCAGGATGGGAGGCTGAGATCTAACACCGTGTGCCGTTTGGGACAACAGTTAGAACTCCGGCGCATCACAAAGGGTTCTGCCACTGGACCATAGTACTGGTGTGGGAACGGGTTCTATTCCGAAACGTCGCATATGGACACCGGGCCTACCGCCGCGAGTCAGGTCGGAAGGCTAGTTCTCAACCCGCGTGCTCGTAGGCACAGCATGTGTACCCTGGAGTACCGACGGGGGTATACGGGTACTACACCGGAGTACCAACAGGTTTACCGGTACTACCCCGGAGTACCTACGGGGGTATACGGGTACTACCCTGGAGCACCGGGCGGGGTGACGGGTACTACACCAGAGCATCGGGCACGGACGCCAGGGCTATCCCGGAGCATCAGGTTGGGATACCGGGACTACCCTGGAGGGTCAGGATGGGAGGCTGAGATCTAACACCGCGCGCCTGTTGTGATAACAGTTAGAACTCCGGCGCATCACAAAGGGTTCTGCTACGGGCCCATAGTACTGTTGTGGGAACGGGTTCTATCCCGGAACGTCGCCTATGGACACGAGGCCTAAGGCGGAGGGTCAGGTTGGAAGGGTGTGTCCAAACCCGCGCGCCCGTAGGGACAGCAGGTGTACCCCGGAGTACCGACGGGGGTATACGGGTACTACACCGGAGTACCAACGGGGGTACCGCTACTACTCCGGAGTACTGACGGAGGTACCCTGGCATTACCCTGGAGCACCGGGCGGGGTTACGGGTACTACACCAGAGCGTCGGAAAGGGACGCCAGGCCTAACGTGGAGCATCAGGTCGGGATACCGGGCCTAGCCTGGAGGGTCAGGATGGGAGGCTGAGATCTAACACCACGCGCCCGTTGGAACAACAGTTAGAACTCCGGCGCATCACAAAGGCTTCTGCCACTGGCCCATAGTACTGTTGTTGGAACATGTGCTATCCCTGAACGTCGCCTATGGACACGAGGCCTAAGGCGGAGGGTCAGGTAGGAAGGGTGTGTCCAAACCCGCGTGCCTGTAGGGACAGCAGGTGTACCCCGGAGTACCGACGGGGGTATACGGGTACTACACCGGAGTACCAACGGGGGTACCGGTACTACTCCGGAGTACTGATGGGGGTATACGTGTACTACCCTGGAGCACAGGGCGGGGTTAATGGTACTACACCAGAGCATCGGGAAGGGACGCCAGGCCTACCCTGGTGCATCAGATAGAGATACCTGGCCTACCCTGGAGGGTGAGGATGGCGGGCCGGGATCTAAAACCGCGCGCCCGTTGGAACAACAGTTAGAACTCTGGCGCATCACAAAGGCTTTTGCCACGGGCCAATAGTACTGGTGTGGGAACGGGTTCTATCCCGGAACGTCGCCTATGGACACCGGGCCTATCGCCGAGAGTCAGGTAGGAAGTCTGGTTCTCAACCCGCATGCCCGTAGGGACAGCAGGTGTATCCCGGAGTACCGACGGGGGTATACGGGTACTACACCGGAGTACCAACAGGGGTACCGGTACTACCCCGGAATACCGACGGGGGTATACGGGTACTACCCTGGAGCACCGGGCGGGGTTACGGGTACTACACCAGAGCATCGGGCAGGGACGCCAGGCCTAACCTGGTGCATCAGGTTGGGATACCGGGCCTAGCCTGGAGGGTCAGGATGGGAGGCTGAGATCTAACACCACGCGCCCGTTGGAACAACAGTTAGAACTCCGGCGCATCACAAAGGGTTCTGCCCCGGGCCCATAGTACTGTTGTGGGAACGGGTTCTATCCCGGAACGTCGCCTATGGACACGAGGCCTAACGCGGAGGGTCTGGTAGGAAGGCTGGTTCTCAACCCGCGTGCCCGTAGGGACAGCAGGTGTACCCCTGAGTACCGACGGGGGTATACGGGTACTACACCGGAGTACCAACAGGTTTACCGGTACTACCCCGGAGTACCTACGGGGGTATACGGGTACTACCCTGGAGCACCGGGCGGGGTTACAGGTACTACACCAGAGCGTCGGGAAGGGACGCCAGGGCTACCCTGGAGCATCAGGTCGGGATACCGGGCCTACCCTGGAGGGTCAGGATGGGAGGCTGAGATCTAACACCGCGTGCCGTTTGGGACAACAGTTAGAACTCCGGCGCATCACAAAGCTTTCTGCCACTGACCCATAGTACTGGTGTGGGAGCGGGTTCTATCCCGGAACGTCGCCTATGGACACCGGGCCTAACGTGAAGGGTCAAGTATGAAGGCTGGTTCTCAACCCGCGTGCCCGTAGGGACAGCAGGTGTACCCCGGAGTACTGACGGGGGTATACGGGTACTACACCAGAGTACCAAGGGGGGTACCGGTACTAATCTGGAGTACTGACGGGGGTACCCTGGCATTGTGCCGGAGCACCGGGCGGGGTTAATGGTACCACACCAGAGCGTCGGGAAGGGACGCCAGGCCTACCCTGGAGCATCAGGTCGGGATACCGGGCCTACCCTGGAGGGTCAGGATGGGAGGTTGATTTCTCACACCGTGTGCCCTTTGGGACAACAGTTAGAACTCTGGTGCATCACAAAGCTTTTTGCCACTGGCCCAAAGTACTGTTCTGGGAGCGGGTTCTATCCCAGAACGTTGCCTAGGGACACCGGGCCTAATGTGGAAGGTCAGGTAGGAAGGAAGGGTCTAAACCCACTTGCACTTGGGGACAGCAGGTGTACCCCGGAGTACCGACGGGGGTATACGGGTACTACACCGGAGTACCAACGGGGGTACGGGTACTACTGCGGAGTACTGACGAGGGTATACGGGTACTACCCTGGAGCACCGGGCAGGGTTACGGGTACTACACCAGAGCGTCGGGAAGGGACGCCAGGCCTACCCTGGAGCATCAGGTCGGGATACCGGGCCTACCCTGGAGGGTCAGGATGGGAGGCTGAGATCTAACACCGCGTGCCGTTTGGGACAACAGAACTCCGGCGCATCACAAAGGGTTCTGCCCCGGGCCCATAGTACTGTTGTGGGAATGGGTTCTATCCCGGAACGTCGCCTATGGACACGAGGCCTAACGCGGAGGGTCAGGATGGAAGGGTGTGTCCAAACCCGCGCGCCCGTAGGGACAGCATGTGTACCCCGGAGTACCGATGGGGGTATACGGGTACTACACCGGAGTACCAACAGGGGTACCGGTACTACTCTGGAGTTCTGACGGGGGTACCCTGGCATTACCCTGGAGAACCGGGAGGGGTTACGGGTACCACACCAGAGCGTCGGGAAGGGACGCCAGGCCTAACCTGGAGCATCAGGTCGGGATACCGGGCCTACCCTGGAGGGTCAGGATGGGAGGCTGAGATCTAACACCACGCGCCCGTTGGAACAACAGTTAGAACTCCGACGCATCACAAAGGCTTCTGCCACTGGCCCATAGTACTGTTTTGGGAACATGTGCTATCCCGGAACGTCGCCTATGGACACGAGGCCTAAGGCGGAGGGTCAGGTAGGAAGGGTGTGTCCAAACCCGCGTGCCTGTAGGAACAGCAGGTGTACCCCGGAGTACTGACGGGGGTATACGGGTACTACACCGGAGTACCAATGGGGGTACCGGTACTACTCCGGAGTACTGATGGGGGTATACGGGTACTACCCTGGAGCACCGGGCGGGGTTAATGGTACTACACCAGAGCGTCGGGAAGGGACGCCAGGCCTACCCTGGTGCATCAGATAGGGATACCGGGCCTACCCTGGATAGTCAAGATGGGAGGCTGATATCTAACACCGCGCGCCCATTGGAACAACAGTTAGAACTCCGGCGCATCACAAAGGGTTCTGCCACGGGCCCATAGTACTGTTGTGGGAACATGTTCTATCCCGGAACGTCGCCTATGGACACCGGGCCTAACGCGAAGGGTCAATTATGAAGGGTGGGTCTAAACCTGCGCGCCCGTAGGGACAGCAGGTGTACCCTGGAGTACCGACGGGGGTATACGGGTACTACATCGGAGTACCAACAGGGGTACCGGTACTACTCCGGAGTACCGATGGGGGTATATGGGTACTACCCTGGAGTACCGGGCAGGGTTACAGTTACTACACCAGAGTGTCGGGAAGCTACGCCAGGCCTACACCGGAGCATCAGGTCGGGATACCGGGCCTACCCTGGAGGGTCAGGATGGGAGGCTGAGATCTAACACCGCGTGCCGTTTGGGACAACAGTTAGAACTCTGGCGCATCACAAAGCTTTTTGCCACTGGCCCATAGTACTGTTCTGGGAGCGGGTTCTTTCCGAGAACGTTGCCTAGGGACACCGGGCCTAACGCGGAAGGTCAGGTAGGAAGGGTGGGTCTAAACCCACTTGCACGTGGGGACAGCAGGTGTACCCCGGAGTACCGACGGGGGTATACGGGTACTACACCGGAGTACCAACGGGAGTACTGGTACTACCCCGGAGTACCGATGGGGGTATACGGGTACGACCCTGGAGCACCGGGCGGGGTTACGGGTACTACACCAGAGCGTCGGGAAGGGAAGCCAGGCCTACCCCGGAGCATCAGATAGGGATACCGGGCCTACCCTGGAGGGTCAGGATGGGGGGCCGGGATCTAACACCGCGCGCCCGCTGGAACAACAGTTAGAACTCTGGCGCATCACAAAGGCTTTTGCCACGGGCCGATAGTACTGGTGTGGGAACGGGTTCTATCCCGGAACGTCGCCTATGGACACCGGGCCTATCGCCGAGAGTCAGGTAGGAAGGGTGTGTGTCCAAACCCGCGCGCCCATATGGACAGCAGGTGTACCCCGGAGTACCGACGGGTGTATACGGGTACTACACCGGAGTACCAACGGGGGTACCGGTAGTACCCTGGAGTACCGACGAAGGTATACGGGTACTACCGTGGGGCACAGGGCGGGGTTACGGGTACTACACCAGAGCGTCGGGAAGGGAAGCCAGGCCTAACCTGGAGCATCAGGTCGGGATACCGGGCCTACCCTGGAGGGTCAGGATGGGAGGCTGAGATCTAACACCACGCGCCCATTGGAACAACAGTTAGAACTCCGGCGCATCACAAAGGGTTCTGCCACTGGCCCATAGTACTGTTGTGGGAACATGTTCTATCCCGGAATGTCGCCTATGGAAACGAGGCCTAATGCGGAGGGTCAGGTAGGAAGGCTGGTTCTCAACCCGCGTGCCTGTAGGGACAGCATGTGTACCCCGGAGTACCGACGGGGGTATATGGGTACTACACCGGAGTACCAACGGGGGTACCGGTACTACTCCGGAGTACTGATGGGGGTATACGTGTACTACCCTGGAGCACAGGGCGGGGTTAATGGTACTACACCAGAGCATCGGGAAGGGACGCCAGGCCTACCCTGGTGCATCAGATAGAGATACCGGGCCTACCCTGGAGGGTGAGGATGGGGGGCCGGGATCTAAAACCGCGCGCCCGTTGGACAACAGTTAGAACTCTGGCGCATCACAAAGGCTTTTGCCACGGGCCGATAGTACTGGTGTGTGAACGGGTTCTATCCCGGAACGTCGCCTATGGACACCGGGCCTATCGCCGAGAGTCAGGTAGGAAGTCTGGTTCTCAACCCGCATGCCCGTAGGGACAGCAGGTGTATCCCGGAGTACCGACGGGGGTATACGGGTACTACACCGGAGTACCAACAGGGGTACCGGTACTACCCCGGAATACCGACGGGGGTATACGGGTACTACCCTGGAGCACCGGGCGGGGTTACGGGTACTACACCAGAGCATCGGGCAGGGACGCCAGGCCTAACCTGGTGCATCAGGTTGGGATACCGGGCCTAGCCTGGAGGGTCAGGATGGGAGGCTGAGATCTAACACCACGCGCCCGTTGGAACAACAGTTAGAACTCCGGCGCATCACAAAGGGTTCTGCCCCGGGCCCATAGTACTGTTGTGGGAACGGGTTCTATCCCGGAACGTCGCCTATGGACACGAGGCCTAACGCGGAGGGTCTGGTAGGAAGGCTGGTTCTCAACCCGCGTGCCCGTAGGGACAGCAGGTGTACCCCTGAGTACCGACGGGGGTATACGGGTACTACACCGGAGTACCAACAGGTTTACCAGTACTACCCCGGAGTACCTACGGGGGTATACGGGTACTACCCTGGAGCACCGGGCGGGGTTACAGGTACTACACCAGAGCGTCGGGAAGGGACGCCAGGGCTACCCTGGAGCATCAGGTCGGGATACCGGGCCTACCCTGGAGGGTCAGGATGGGAGGCTGAGATCTAACACCGCGTGCCGTTTGGGACAACAGTTAGAACTCCGGCGCATCACAAAGCTTTCTGCCACTGACCCATAGTACTGGTGTGGGAGCGGGTTCTATCCCGGAACGTCGCCTATGGACACCGGGCCTAACGTGAAGGGTCAAGTATGAAGGCTGGTTCTCAACCCGCGTGCCCGTAGGGACAGCAGGTGTACCCCGGAGTACTGACGGGGGTATACGGGTACTACACCAGAGTACCAAGGGGGGTACCGGTACTAATCTGGAGTACTGACGGGGGTACCCTGGCATTGTGCCGGAGCACCGGGCGGGGTTAATGGTACCACACCAGAGCGTCGGGAAGGGACGCCAGGCCTACCCTGGAGCATCAGGTCGGGATACCGGGCCTACCCTGGAGGGTCAGGATGGGAGGCTGATTTCTCACACCGTGTGCCCTTTGGGACAACAGTTAGAACTCTGGTGCATCACAAAGCTTTTTGCCACTGGCCCAAAGTACTGTTCTGGGAGCGGGTTCTATCCCAGAACGTTGCCTAGGGACACCGGGCCTAATGTGGAAGGTCAGGTAGGAAGGAAGGGTCTAAACCCACTTGCACTTGGGGACAGCAGGTGTACCCCGGAGTACCGACGGGGGTATACGGGTACTACACCGGAGTACCAATGGGGGTACGGGTACTACTGCGGAGTACTGACGAGGGTATACGGGTACTACCCTGGAGCACCGGGCAGGGTTACGGGTACTACACCAGAGCGTCGGGAAGGGACGCCAGGCCTACCCTGGAGCATCAGGTCGGGATACCGGGCCTACCCTGGAGGGTCAGGATGGGAGGCTGAGATCTAACACCGCGTGCCGTTTGGGACAACAGAACTCCGGCGCATCACAAAGGGTTCTGCCCCGGGCCCATAGTACTGTTGTGGGAACGGGTTCTATCCCGGAACGTCGCCTATGGACACGAGGCCTAACGCGGAGGGTCAGGATGGAAGGGTGTGTCCAAACCCGCGCGCCCGTAGGGACAGCAGGTGTACCCCGGAGTACCGATGGGGGTATACGGGTACTACACCGGAGTACCAACGGGGTACCGGTACTACTCTGGAGTTCTGACGGGGGTACCCTGGCATTACCCTGGAGAACCGGGAGGGGTTACGGGTACCACACCAGAGCGTCGGGAAGGGACGCCAGGCCTAACCTGGAGCATCAGGTCGGGATACCGGGCCTACCCTGGAGGGTCAGGATGGGAGGCTGAGATCTAACACCACGCGCCCGTTGGAACAACAGTTAGAACTCCGACGCATCACAAAGGCTTCTGCCACTGGCCCATAGTACTGTTTTGGGAACATGTGCTATCCCGGAACGTCGCCTATGGACACGAGGCCTAAGGCGGAGGGTCAGGTAGGAAGGGTGTGTCCAAACCCGCGTGCCTGTAGGAACAGCAGGTGTACCCCGGAGTACTGACGGGGGTATACGGGTACTACACCGGAGTACCAACGGGGGTACCGGTACTACTCCGGAGTACCGACAGTGGTATACGGGTAGTACACTGGAGCACCGGGCGGGGTTACCGTTACTACACCAGAGCATCGGGAAGGGACGCCAGGCCTACCCTGGTGCATCAGGTCGGGATACCGGGCCTACCCTGGAGGGTCAGGATGGGGGGCCGGGATCTAACACCACGCACCCGCTGGAACAACAGTTAGAACTCCGGCGCATCACAAAGGGTTCTGCCCCGGGCCCATAGTACTGTTGTGGGAACGGGTTTTATCCCGGAACGTCGCCTATGGACACGAGGCCTAACGCGGAGGGTCAGGATGGAAGGGTGTGTCCAAACCCGCGCGCCCGTAGGGACAGCAGGTGTACCCCGGAGTACCGATGGGGGTATACGGGTACTACACCGGAGTACCAACAGGGGTACCGGTACTACTCCGGAGTACTGACGGGGGTACCCTGGCATTAACCTGGAGAACCGGGATGGCTTACGGGTACCACACCAGAGCGTCGGGAAGGGACGCCAGGCCTAACCTGGAGCATCAGGTCGGGATACCGGGCCTACCCTGGAGGGTCAGGATGGGAGGCTGAGATCTAACACCACGCGCCCGTTGGAACAACAGTTAGAACTCCGACGCATCACAAAAACTTCTGCCACTGGCCCATAGTACTGTTTTGGGAACATGTGCTATCCCGGAACGGCGCCTATGGACACGAGGCCTAAGGCGGAGGGTCAGGTAGGAAGGGTGTGTCCAAACCCGCGTGCCTGTAGGAACAGCAGGTGTACCCCGGAGTACCGACGGGGGTATACGGGTACTACACCGGAGTACCAACGGGGGTACCGGTACTACTTCGGAGTACTGATGGGGGTATACGGGTACTACCCTGGAGCACAGGGCGGGGTTAATGGTACTACACCAGAGCGTCGGGAAGGAACGCCAGGCCTACCCTGGTGCATCAGATAGGGTTACCGGGCCTACCCTGGAGGGTCAGGATGGGAGGCTGAGATCTAACACCGCTTGCCCGTTGGAACAACAGTTAGAACTCCGGCGCATCACAAAGGGTTCTGCCACTGGCCCATAGTACTGTTGTGGGAACATGTTCTATCCCGGAACGTCACCTATGGACAACGTGCCTAACGCGGAGGGTCTGGTAGGAAGGCTGGTTCTCAACCCGCGTGCCCGTAGGGACAGCAGGTGTACCCCGGAGTACCGACGGGGGTATACGGGTACTACACCGGAGTACCAACAGGTTTACCGGTACTACCCCGGAGTACCTACGGGGGTATACGGGTACTACCCTGGAGCACCGTGCGGGGTGATGGGTACTACACCAGAGCATCGGGCACGGACGCCAGGGCTATCCCGGAGCATCAGGTTGGGATACCGGGACTACCCTGGAGGGTCAGGATGGGAGGCTGAGATCTAACACCGCGCGCCTGTTGGGATAACAGTTAGAACTCCGGCGCATCACAAACGATTCTGCCACGGGCCCATAGTACTGTTGTGGGAACATGTTCTATCCCGGAACGTCGCCTATGGACACCGGGCCTAACGCGAAGGGTCAAGTATGAAGGGTGGGTCTAAACCTGCGCGCCCGTAGGGACAGCATGTGTACCCCGGAGTACCGACGGGGGTATACGGGTATTACACCGGAGTACCAACAGGGGTACCGGTACTAATCCGGAGTACTGACGAGGGTATACGGGTACTACCCTGGAGCACAGGGCGGTGTTACAGGTACTACACCAGAGCGTCGGGAAGGGACGCCAGGCCTACCCTGGAGCATCAGGTCGGGATACCGGGCCTACCCTGGAGGGTCAGGATGGGAGGCTGAGATCTAACACCGCGTGCCGTTTGGGACAACAGTTAGAACTCCGGCGCATCACAAAGCTTTCTGCCACTGACCCATAGTACTGGTGTGGGAGCGGGTTCTATCCCGGAACGTCGCCTATGGACACCGGGCCTAACGTGAAGGGTCAAGTATGAAGGCTGGTTCTCAACCCGCGTGCCCGTAGGGACAGCAGGTGTACCCCGGAGTACTGACGGGGGTATACGGGTACTACACCGGAGTACCAAGGGGTGTACCGGTACTAATCCGGAGTACTGACGGGGGTACCCTGGCATTGCGCCAGAGCACCGGGCGGGGTTAATGGTACTACACCAGAGCGTCGGGAAGGGACGCCAGGCCTAACCTGGAGCATCAGGTCGGGATACCGGGCCTACCCTGGAGGGTCAGGATGGGAGGCTGATTTCTCACACCGTGTGCCCTTTGGGACAACAGTTAGAACTCTGGTGCATCACAAAGCTTTTTGCCACTGGCCCATAGTACTGTTCTGGGAGCGGGTTCTATCCCAGAACGTTGCCTAGGGACACCGGGCCTAATGCGGAAGGTCAGGTAGGAAGGAAGGGTCTAAACCCACTTGCACGTGGGGACAGCAGGTGTACCCCGGAGTACCGACGGGGTATACGGGTACTACACCGGAGTACCAACGGGGGTACGGGTACTACTGCGGAGTACTGACGAGGGTATACGGGTACTACCCTGGAGCACCGGGCAGGGTTACGGGTACTACACCAGAGCGTCGGGAAGGGACGCCAGGCCTACCCTGGAGCATCAGGTCGGGATACCGGGCCTACCCTGGAGGGTCAGGATGGGAGGCTGAGATCTAACACCACGTGCCGTTTGGGACAACAGAACTCCGGCGCATCACAAAGGGTTCTGCCCCGGGCCCATAGTACTGTTGTGGGAACGGGTTCTATCCCAGAACGTCGCCTATGGACACGAGGCCTAACGCGGAGGGTCAGGATGGAAGGGTGTGTGCAAACCCGCGTGCCTGTAGGGACAGCAGGTGTACCCCGGAGTACCGATGGGGGTATACGGGTACTACACCGGAGTACCAACAGGGGTACCGGTACTACTCTGGAGTACTGACAGGGGTACCCTGGCATTGCGCCGGAGCACCGGGCGGGGTTAATGGTACTACACCAGAGCGTCGGGAAGGGACGCCAGGCCTACCCTGGAGCATCAGGTCGGGATACCGGGCCTACCCTGGAGGGTCAGGATGGGAGGCTGAGATCTAACACCGTGTGCCGTTTGGGACAACAGTTAGAACTCCGGCGCATCACAAAGGGTTCTGCCACTGGACCATAGTACTGGTGTGGGAACGGGTTCTATTCCGAAACGTCGCATAATGACACCGGGCCTACCGCCGCGAGTCAGGTCGGAAGGCTGGTTCTCAACCCGCGTGCTCGTAGGCACAGCATGTGTACCCTGGAGTACCGACGGGGGTATACGGGTACTACACCGGAGTACCAACAGGTTTACCGGTACTACCCCGGAGTACCTACGGGGGTATACGGGTACTACCCTGGAGCACCGTGCGGGGTGATGGGTACTACACCAGAGCATCGGGCACGGACGCCAGGGCTATCCCGGAGCATCAGGTTGGGATACCGGGACTACCCTGGAGGGTCAGGATGGGAGGCTGAGATCTAACACCGCGCGCCTGTTGTGATAACAGTTAGAACTCCGGCGCATCACAAAGCTTTCTGCTACGGGCCCATAGTACTGTTGTGGGAACGGGTTCTATCCCGGAATGTCGCCTATGGACACGAGGCCTAACGCGGAGGGTCAGGTTGGAAGGGTGTGTCCAAACCCGCGCGCCCGTAGGGACAGCAGGTGTACCCCGGAGTACCGACGGGGGTATACGGGTACTACACCGGAGTACCAACGGGGGTACCGCTACTACTCCGGAGTACTGACGGAGGTACCCTGGCATTACCCTGGAGCACCGGGCGGGGTTACGGGTACTACACCAGAGCGTCGGAAAGGGACGCCAGGCCTAACGTGGAGCATCAGGTCGGGATACCGGGCCTAGCCTGGAGGGTCAGGATGGGAGGCTGAGATCTAACACCACGCGCCCGTTGGAACAACAGGTAGAACTCCGGCGCATCACAAAGGCTTCTGCCACTGGCCCATAGTACTGTTGTTGGAACATGTGCTATCCCTGAACGTCGCCTATGGACACGAGGCCTAAGGCGGAGGGTCAGGTAGGAAGGGTGTGTCCAAACCCGCGTGCCTGTAGGGACAGCAGGTGTACCCCGGAGTACCGACGGGGGTATACGGGTACTACACCGGAGTACCAACGGGGGTACCGGTACTACTCCGGAGTACTGATGGGGGTATACGTGTACTACCCTGGAGCACAGGGCGGGGTTAATGGTACTACACTAGAGCATCGGGAAGGGACGCCAGGCCTACCCTGGTGCATCAGATAGAGATACCGGGCCTACCCTGGAGGGTGAGGATGGGGGGCCGGGATCTAAAACCGCGCGCCCGTTGGAACAACAGTTAGAACTCTGGCGCATCACAAAGGCTTTTGCCACGGGCCGATAGTACTGGTGTGTGAACGGGTTCTATCCCGGAACGTCGCCTATGGACACCGGGCCTATCGCCGAGAGTCAGGTAGGAAGTCTGGTTCTCAACCCGCATGCCCGTAGGGAAAGCAGGTGTATACCGGAGTACCGACGGGGGTATACGGGTACTACACCGGAGTACCAACAGGGGTACCGGTACTACCCCGGAATACCGACGGGGGTATACGGGTACTACCCTGGAGCACCGGGCGGGGTTACGGGTACTACACCAGAGCGTCGGGAAGGGACGCCAGGTCTACACCGGAGCATCAAGTCGGGATACCGGGCCTACCCTGGAGGGTCAGGATGGGAGGCTGAGATCTAACACCGCGTGCCGTTTGGGACAACAGTTAGAACTCCGGCGCATCACAAAGCTTTCTGCCACTGACCCATAGTACTGGTGTGGGAGCGGGTTCTATCCCGGAACGTCGCCTATGGACACCGGGCCTAACGTGAAGGGTCAAGTATGAAGGCTGGTTCTCAACCCGCGTGCCCGTAGGGACAGCAGGTGTACCCCGGAGTACTGACGGGGGTATACGGGTACTACACCAGAGTACCAAGGGGGGTACCGGTACTAATCTGGAGTACTGACGGGGGTACCCTGGCATTATGCCGGAGCACCGGGCGGGGTTAATGGTACTACACCAGAGCGTCGGGAAGGGACGCCAGGCCTACCCTGGAGCATCAGGTCGGGATACCGGACCTACCCTGGAGGGTCAGGATGGGAGGCTGATTTCTCACACCGTGTGCCCTTTGGGACAACAGTTAGAACTCTGGTGCATCACAAAGCTTTTTGCCACTGGCCCAAAGTACTGTTCTGGGAGCGGGTTCTATCCCAGAACGTTGCCTAGGGACACCGGGCCTAATGCGGAAGGTCAGGTAGGAAGGAAGGGTCTAAACCCACTTGCACTTGGGGACAGCAGGTGTACCCCGGAGTACCGACGGGGGTATACGGGTACTACACCGGAGTACCAACGGGGGTACGGGTACTACTGCGGAGTACTGACGAGGGTATACGGGTACTACCCTGGAGCACCGGGCAGGGTTACGGGTACTACACCAGAGCGTCGGGAAGGGACGCCAGTCCTACCCTGGAGCATCAGGTCGGGATACCGGGCCTACCCTGGAGGGTCAGGATGGGAGGCTGAGATCTAACACCGCGTGCCGTTTGGGACAACAGTTAGAACTCCGGCGCATCACAAAGGGTTCTGCCACTGGCCCATAGTACTGTTGTGGGAACATGTTCTATCCCGGAATGTCGCCTATGGAAACGAGGCCTAATGCGGAGGGTCAGGTAGGAAGGCTGGTTCTCAACCCGCGTGCCTGTAGGGACAGCATGTGTACCCCGGAGTACCGACGGGGGTATACGGGTACTACACCGGAGTACCAACGGGGGTACCGGTACTACTCCGGAGTACTGATGGGGGTATACGGGTACTACCCTGGAGCACAGGGCGGGGTTAATGGTACTACACCAGAGCGTCGGGAAGGAACGCCAGGCCTACCCTGGTGCATCAGATAGGGTTACCGGGCCTACCCTGGAGGGTCAGGATGGGAGGCTGAGATCTAACACCGCTTGCCCGTTGGAACAACAGTTAGAACTCCGGCGCATCACAAAGGGTTCTGCCACTGGCCCATAGTACTGTTGTGGGAACATGTTCTATCCCGGAACGTCACCTATGGACAACGGGCCTAACGCGGAGGGTCTGGTAGGAAGGCTGGTTCTCAACCCGCGTGCCCGCAGGGACAGCAGGTGTACCCCGGAGTACCGACGGGGGTATACGGGTACTACACCGGAGTACCAACAGGTTTACCGGTACTACTCCGGAGTACCTACGGGGGTATACGGGTACTACCCTGGAGCACCGGGCGGGGTTACGTGTACTACACCAGAGCATCGGGCACGGACGCCAGGGCTATCCCGGAGCATCAGGTTGGGATACCGGGACTACCCTGGAGGGTCAAGATGGGAGGCTGAGATCTAACACCGCGCGCCTGTTGGGATAACAGTTAGAACTCCGGCGCATCACAAACGGTTCTGCCACGGGCCCATAGTACTGTTGTGGGAACATGTTCTATCCCGGAACGTCGCCTATGGACACCGGGCCTAACGCGAAGGGTCAAGTATGAAGGGTGGGTCTAAACCTGCGCGCCCGTAGGGACAGCATGTGTACCCCGGAGTACCGACGGGGGTATACGGGTACTACACCGGAGTACCAACGGGGGTACCGGTACTAATCCGGAGTACTGACGAGGGTATACGGGTACTACCCTGGAGCACAGGGCGGGGTTACAGGTACTACACCAGAGCGTCGGGAAGGGACGCCAGGCCTAACCTGGAGCATCAGGTCGGGATACCGGGCCTACCCTGGAGGGTCAGGATGGGGGGCCGGGATCTAACACCGCGCGCCCGCTGGAACAACAGTTAGATCTCTGGCGCATCACAAAGGCTTTTGCCACGGGCCGATAGTACTGGTGTGGGAACGGGTTCTATCCCGGAACGTCGCCTATGGACACCGGGCCTATCGCCGAGAGTCAGGTAGGAAGGGTGTGTGTCCAAACCCGCGCGCCCATATGGACAGCAGGTGTACCCCGGAGTACCGACGGGGGTATACGGGTACTACACCGGAGTACCAACGGGGGTACCGGTAGTACCCTGGAGTACCGACGAAGGTATACGGGTACTACCGTGGGGCACAGGGCGGGGTTACGGGTACTACACCAGAGCGTCGGGAAGGGAAGCCAGGCCTAACCTGGAGCATCAGGTCGGGATACCGGGCCTACCCTGGAGGGTCAAGATGGGAGGCTGAGATCTAACACCGCGCGCCTGTTGGGATAACAGTTAGAACTCCGGCGCATCACAAACGATTCTGCCACGGGCCCATAGTACTGTTGTGGGAACATGTTCTATCCCGGAACGTCGCCTATGGACACCGGGCCTAACGCGAAGGGTCAAGTATGAAGGGTGGGTCTAAACCTGCGCGCCCGTAGGGACAGCATGTGTACCCCGGAGTACCGACGGGGGTATACGGGTATTACACCGGAGTACCACCAGGGGTACCGGTACTAATCCGGAGTACTGACGAGGGTATACGGGTACTACCCTGGAGCACAGGGCGGGGTTACAGGTACTACACCAGAGCGTCGGGAAGGGACGCCAGGCCTACACCGGAGCATCAGGTCGGGATACCGGGCCTACCCTGGAGGGTCAGGATGGGAGGCTGAGATCTAACACCGCGTGCCGTTTGGGACAACAGTTAGAACTCCGGCGCATCACAAAGCTTTCTGCCACTGACCCATAGTACTGGTGTGGGAACGGGTTCTATCCCGGAACGTCGCCTATGGACACCGGGCCTAACGTGAAGGGTCAAGTATGAAGGCTGGTTCTCAACCCGCGTGCCCGTAGGGACAGCAGGTGTACCCCGGAGTACTGACGGGGGTATACGGGTACTACACCGGAGTACCAACGGGGGTACGGGTACTACTGCGGAGTACTGACGAGGGTATACGGGTACTACCCTGGAGCACCGGGCGGGGTTACGGGTACTACACCAGAGCGTCGGGAAGGGACGCCAGGCCTACCCTGGAGCATCAGGTCGGGATACCGGGCCTACCCTGGAGGGTCAGGATGGGAGGCTGAGATCTAACACCACGTGCCGTTTGGGACAACAGAACTCCGGCGCATCACAAAGGGTTCTGCCCCGGGCCCATAGTACTGTTGTGGGAACGGGTTCTATCCCAGAACGTCGCCTATGGACACGAGGCCTAACGCGGAGGGTCAGGATGGAAGGGTTTGTCCAAACCCGCGCGCCCGTAGGGACAGCAGGTGTACCCCGGAGTACCGATGGGGGTATACGGGTACTACACCGGAGTACCAACAGGGGTACCGGTACTACTCTGGAGTACTGACAGGGGTACCCTGGCATTGCGCCGGAGCACCGGGCGGGGTTAATGGTACTACACCAGAGCGTCGGGAAGGGACGCCAGGCCTACCCTGGAGCATCAGGTCGGGATACCGGGCCTACCCTGGAGGGTCAGGATGGGAGGCTGAGATCTAACACCGTGTGCCGTTTGGGACAACAGTTAGAACTCCGGCGCATCACAAAGGGTTCTGCCACTGGACCATAGTACTGGTGTGGGAACGGGTTCTATTCCGAAACGTCGCATATGGACACCGGGCCTACCGCCGCGAGTCAGGTCGGAAGGCTGGTTCTCAACCCGCGTGCTCGTAGGCACAGCATGTGTACCCTGGAGTACCGACGGGGGTATACGGGTACTACACCGGAGTACCAACAGGTTTACCGGTACTACCCCGGAGTACCTACGGGGGTATACGGGTACTACCCTGGAGCACCGGGCGGGGTGACGGGTACTACACCAGAGCATCGGGCACGGACGCCAGGGCTATCCCGGAGCATCAGGTTGGGATACCGGGACTACCCTGGAGGGTCAGGATGGGAGGCTGAGATCTAACACCGCGCGCCTGTTGTGATAACAGTTAGAACTCCGGCGCATCACAAAGGGTTCTGCTACGGGCCCATAGTACTGTTGTGGGAACGGGTTCTATCCCGGAACGTCGCCTATGGACACGAGGCCTAACGCGGAGGGTCAGGTTGGAAGGGTGTGTCCAAACCCGCGCGCCCGTAGGGACAGCAGGTGTACCCCGGAGTACCGACGGGGGTATACGGGTACTACACCGGAGTACCAACGGGGGTACCGCTACTACTCCGGAGTACTGACGGAGGTACCCTGGCATTACCCTGGAGCACCGGGCGGGGTTACGGGTACTACACCAGAGCGTCGGAAAGGGACGCCAGGCCTAACGTGGAGCATCAGGTCGGGATACCGGGCCTAGCCTGGAGGGTCAGGATGGGGGGCCGGGATCTAACACCGCGCGCCCGCTGGAAAAACAGTTAGATCTCTGGCGCATCACAAAGGCTTTTGCCACGGGCCGATAGTACTGGTGTGGGAACGGGTTCTATCCCAGAACGTCGCCTATGGACACCGGGCCTATCGCCGAGAGTCAGGTAGGAAGGGTGTGTGTCCAAACCCGCGCGCCCATATGGACAGCAGGTGTACCCCGGAGTACCGACGGGGGTATACGGGTACTACACCGGAGTACCAACGGGGGTACCGGTAGTACCCTGGAGTACCGACGAAGGTATACGGGTACTACCGTGGGGCACAGGGCGGGGTTACGGGTACTACACCAGAGCGTCGGGAAGGGAAGCCAGGCCTAACCTGGAGCATCAGGTCGGGATACCGGGCCTACCCTGGAGGGTCAGGATGGGAGGCTGAGATCTAACACCGCGCGCCTGTTGGGATAACAGTTAGAACTCCGGCGCATCACAAACGATTCTGCCACGGGCCCATAGTACTGTTGTGGGAACATGTTCTATCCCGGAACGTCGCCTATGGACACCGGGCCTAACGCGAAGGGTCAAGTATGAAGGGTGGGTCTAAACCTGCGCGCCCGTAGGGACAGCATGTGTACCCCGGAGTACCGACGGGGGTATACGGGTATTACACCGGAGTACCACCAGGGGTACCGGTACTAATCCGGAGTACTGACGAGGGTATACGGGTACTACCCTGGAGCACAGGGCGGGGTTACAGGTACTACACCAGAGCGTCGGGAAGGGACGCCAGGCCTACCCTGGAGCATCAGGTCGGGATACCGGGCCTACCCTGGAGGGTCAGGATGGGAGGCTGAGATCTAACACCGCGTGCCGTTTGGGACAACAGTTAGAACTCCGGCGCATCACAAAGCTTTCTGCCACTGACCCATAGTACTGGTGTGGGAGCGGGTTCTATCCCGGAACGTCGCCTATGGACACCGGGCCTAACGTGAAGGGTCAAGTATGAAGGCTGGTTCTCAACCCGCGTGCCCGTAGGGACAGCAGGTGTACCCCGGAGTACTGACGGGGGTATACGGGTACTACACCGGAGTACCAACGGGGGTACGGGTACTACTGCGGAGTACTGACGAGGGTATACGGGTACTACCCTGGAGCACCGGGCGGGGTTACGGGTACTACACCAGAGCGTCGGGAAGGGACGCCAGGCCTACCCTGGAGCATCAGGTCGGGATACCGGGCCTACCCTGGAGGGTCAGGATGGGAGGCTGAGATCTAACACCACGTGCCGTTTGGGACAACAGAACTCCGGCGCATCACAAAGGGTTCTGCCCCGGGCCCATAGTACTGTTGTGGGAACGGGTTCTATCCCAGAACGTCGCCTATGGACACGAGGCCTAACGCGGAGGGTCAGGATGGAAGGGTTTGTCCAAACCCGCGCGCCCGTAGGGACAGCAGGTGTACCCCGGAGTACCGATGGGGGTATACGGGTACTACACAGGAGTACCAACAGGGGTACCGGTACTACTCTGGAGTACTGACAGGGGTACCCTGGCATTGCGCCGGAGCACCGGGCGGGGTTAATGGTACTACACCAGAGCGTCGGGAAGGGACGCCAGGCCTACCCTGGAGCATCAGGTCGGGATACCGGGCCTACCCTGGAGGGTCAGGATGGGAGGCTGAGATCTAACACCGTGTGCCGTTTGGGACAACAGTTAGAACTCCGGCGCATCACAAAGGGTTCTGCCACTGGACCATAGTACTGGTGTGGGAACATGTTCTATCCCGGAACGTCACCTATGGACACCGGGCCTACCGCCGCGAGTCAGGTCGGAAGGCTGGTTCTCAACCCGCGTGCTCGTAGGCACAGCATGTGTACCCTGGAGTACCGACGGGGGTATACGGGTACTACACCGGAGTACCAACAGGTTTACCGGTACTACCCCGGAGTACCTACGGGGGTATACGGGTACTACCCTGGAGCACCGTGCGGGGTGATGGGTACTACACCAGAGCATCGGGCACGGACGCCAGGGCTATCCCGGAGCATCAGGTTGGGATACCGGGACTACCCTGGAGGGTCAGGATGGGAGGCTGAGATCTAACACCGCGCGCCTGTTGTGATAACAGTTAGAACTCCGGCGCATCACAAAGGGTTCTGCTACGGGCCCATAGTACTGTTGTGGGAACGGGTTCTATCCCGGAACGTCGCCTATGGACACGAGGCCTAACGCGGAGGGTCAGGTTGGAAGGGTGTGTCCAAACCCGCGCGCCCGTAGGGACAGCAGGTGTACCCCGGAGTACCGACGGGGGTATACGGGTACTACACCGGAGTACCAACGGGGGTACCGCTACTACTCCGGAGTACTGACGGAGGTACCCTGGCATTACCCTGGAGCACCGGGCGGGGTTACAGGTACTACACCAGAGCGTCGGAAAGGGACGCCAGGCCTAACGTGGAGCATCAGGTCGGGATACCGGGCCTACCCTGGAGGGTCAGGATGGGAGGCTGAGATCTAACACCACGCGCCCGTTGGAACAACAGTTAGAACTCCGGCGCATCACAAAGGCTTCTGCCACTGGCCCATAGTACTGTTGTTGGAACATGTGCTATCCCTGAACGTCGCCTATGGACACGAGGCCTAAGGCGGAGGGTCAGGTAGGAAGGGTGTGTCCAAACCCGCGTGCCTGTAGGGACAGCAGGTGTACCCCGGAGTACCGACGGGGGTATACGGGTACTACACCGGAGTACCAACGGGGGTACCGGTACTACTCCGGAGTACTGATGGGGGTATACGTGTACTACCCTGGAGCACAGGGCGGGGTTAATGGTACTACACCAGAGCATCGGGAAGGGACGCCAGGCCTACCCTGGAGCATCAGGTCGGGATACCGGGCCTACCCTGGAGGGTGAGGATGGGGGGCCGGGATCTAAAACCGCGCGCCCGTTGGAACAACAGTTAGAACTCTGGCGCATCACAAAGGCTTTTGCCACGGGCCGATAGTACTGGTGTGTGAACGGGTTCTATCCCGGAACGTCGCCTATGGACACCGGGCCTATCGCCGACAGTCAGGTAGGAAGTCTGGTTCTCAACCCGCATGCCCGTATGGACAGCAGGTGTATCCCGGAGTACCGACGGGGGTATACGGGTACTACACCGGAGTACCAACAGGGGTACCGGTACTACCCCGGAATACCGACGGGGGTATACGGGTACTACCCTGGAGCACAGGGCGGGGTTACGGGTACTACACCAGAGCATCGGGCAGGGACGCCAGGCCTAACCTGGTGCATCAGGTTGGGATACCGGGCCTAGCCTGGAGGGTCAGGATGGGAGGCTGAGATCTAACACCACGCGCCCGTTGGAACAACAGTTAGAACTCCGGCGCATCACAAAGGGTTCTGCCCCGGGCCCATAGTACTGTTGTGGGAACGGGTTCTATCCCGGAACGTCGCCTATGGACACGAGGCCTAACGCGGAGGGTCTGGTAGGAAGGCTGGTTCTCAACCCGCGTGCCCGTAGGGACAGCAGGTGTACCCCTGAGTACCGACGGGGGTATACGGGTACTACCCTGGAGCACCGGGCGGGGTTACAGGTACTACACCAGAGCGTCGGGAAGGGACGCCAGGGCTACCCTGGAGCATCAGGTCGGGATACCGGGCCTACCCTGGAGGGTGAGGATGGCGGGCCGGGATCTAAAACCGCGTGCCTGTTGGGACAACAGTTAGAACTCCGGCGCATCACAAAGGGTTCTGCCACGGGCCCATAGTACTGGTGTGGGAACATGTTCTATCCCGGAATGTCGCCTATGGACACCGGGCCTAACGCGAAGGATCAAGTATGAAGGGTGGGTCTAAACCTGCGCGCCCGTAGGGACAGCAGGTGTACCCTGGAGTACCGACGGGGGTATACGGGTACTACACCGGAGTACCAACGGGGGTAACGGTACTACTCCGGAGTACCGATGGGGGTATAAGGGTACTACCCTGGAGCACCGGGCAGGGTTAACGTTACTACACCAGAGCGTCGGGAAGGGACGCCAGGCCTACCCTGGTGCATCAGATAGAGATACCGGGCCTACCCTGGAGGTTGAGGATGGGGGGCCGGGATCTAAAACCGCGCGCCCGTTGGAACAACAGTTAGAACTCTGGCGCATCACAAAGGCTTTTGCCACGGGCCGATAGTACTGGTGTGGGAACGGGTTCTATCCCGGAACGTCGCCTATGGACACCGGGCCTATCGCCGAGAGTCAGGTAGGAAGGCTGGCTCTCAACCCGCGTGCCCGTAGGGACAGCAGGTGTATCCCGGAGTACCGACGGGGGTATACGGGTACTACACCGGAGTACCAACAGGGGTACCGCTACTACTCCGGAGTACTGATGGGGGTACCCTGGCATTACCCTGGAGCACCGGGAGGGGTTACGGGTACCACACCAGAGTGTCGGGAAGGGACGCCAGGGCTACCCTGGAGCATCAGGTCGGGATACCGGGCCTAGCCTGGAGGGTCAGGATGGGAGGCTGAGATCTAACACCACGCGCCCGTTGGAACAACAGTTAGAACTCCGGCGCATCACAAAGGCTTCTGCCACGGGCCCATAGTACTGTTTTGGGAACATGTGCTATCCCGGAACGTCGCCTATGGACACGAGGCCTAAGGCGGAGGGTCAGGTAGGAAGGGTGTGTCCAAACCCGCGTGCCTGTAGGAACAGCAGGTGTACCCCGGAGTACCGACGGGGGTATACGGGTACTACACCGGAGTACCAACAGGGGTAACGGTACTACTCCGGAGTACCGATGGGGGTATATGGGTACTACCCTGGAGCACCGGGCAGGGTTACAGTTACTACACCAGAGCGTCGGGAAGCTACGCCAGGCCTACACCGGAGCATCAGGTCGGGATACCGGGCCTACACTGGAGGGTCAGGATGGGAGGCTGAGATCTAACACCGTGTGCCGTTTGGGACAACAGTTAGAACTCTGGCGCATCACAAAGCTTTTTGCCACTGGCCCATAGTACTGTTCTGGGAGCGGGTTCTATCCAAGAACGTTGCCTAGGGACACCGGGCCTAACGCGGAAGGTCAGGTAGGAAGGGTGGGTCTAAACCCACTTGCACGTGGGGACAGCAGGTGTACCCCGGAGTACCGACGGGGGTATACGGGTACTACCCTGGAGCACCGGGCGGGGTTACGGGTACTACACCAGAGCGTCGGGAAGGGACGCCAGGCGTAACCTGGAGCATCAGGTCGGGATACCGGGCCTACCCTGGAGGGTCAGGATGGGAGGCTGAGATCTAACACCGCGTGCCGTTTGGGACAACAGTTAGAACTCCGGCGCATCACAAAGCTTTCTGCCACTGGCCCATAGTACTGGTGTGGGAGCGGGTTCTATCCCGGAACGTCGCCTATGGACACCGGGCCTAACGTGAAGGATCAAGTATGAAGGCTGGTTCTCAACCCGCGTGCCCGTAGGGACAGCAGGTGTACCCTGGAGTACTGACGGGGGTATACGGGTACTACACCGGAGTACCAAGGGGGGTACCGGTACTAATCCGGAGTACTGACAGGGGTACCCTGGCATTGCGCCGGAGCACCGGGCGGGGTTAATGGTACTACACCAGAGTGTCGGGAAGGGACGCCAGGCCTACCCTGGAGCATCAGGTCGGGATACCGGGCCTACCCTGGAGGGTCAGGATGGGAGGCTGAGATCTAACACCGTGTGCCGTTTGGGACTACAGTTAGAACTCCGGCGCATCACAAAGGGTTCTCCACGGCCCCATAGTACTGGTGTGGGAACGGGTTCTATTCCGAAACGTCGCCTATGGACACGAGGCCTAATGCGGAGGGTCAGGTAGGAAGGCTGGTTCTCAACCCGCGTGCTTGTAGGCACAGCATGTGGACCCTGGAGTACCGACGGGGGTATACGAGTACTACACCGGAGTACCAACGGGGGTACCGGTACTACTCCGGAGTACTGACGGAGGTACCCTGGCATTACCCTGGAGCACCGGGAGGGGTTACGGGTACTACACCAGAGCGTCGGGAAGGGACGCCAGGCCTAACCTGGAGCATCAGGTCGGGATACCGGGCCTACCCTGGAGGGTCAGGATGGGAGGCTGAGATCTAACACCACGCGCCCGTTGGAACAACAGTTAGAACTCCGGCGCATCACAAAGGGTACTGGCCCGGGCCCATAGTACTATTTTGGAAACATGTGCTATCCCGGAACGTCGCCTATGGACACGAGGCCTAAGGCGGAGGGTCAGGTAGGAAGGGTGTGTCCAAACCCGCGTGCCTGTAGGAACAGCAGGTGTACCCCGGAGTACCGATGGGGGTATACGGGTACTACACCGGAGTACCAACGGGGGTACCGGTACTACTCAGGAGTACTGATGGGGGTATACGGGTACTACCCTGGAGCACCGGGCGGGGTTACGGGTACTACACCAGAGCGTCGGGAAGGAACGCCAGGCCTACCCTGGTGCATCAGATAGGGATACCGTGCCTACCCTGGATAGTCAAGATGGGAGGCTGATATCCAACACCAAACGCTCATTGGAACA
The DNA here is from genome assembly GCF_964188355.1 of Buteo buteo. Classification (NCBI taxonomy): domain Eukaryota; kingdom Metazoa; phylum Chordata; class Aves; order Accipitriformes; family Accipitridae; genus Buteo; species Buteo buteo. The sequence continues at coordinate 205,362 of NW_027439232.1, read as the reverse complement.
ACAGTTAGAACTCCGGCGCATCACAAAGGGTTCTGCCACTGGCCCATAGTACTGTTGTGGGAACATGTTCTATCCCGGAACGTCGCCTATGGACACCGGGCCTAACGCGAAGGGTCAAGTATGAAGGGTGGGTCTAAACCTGCGCGCCCGTAGGGACAGCAGGTGTACCCTGGAGTACCGACGGGGGTATACGGGTACTACACGGGAGTACCAACAGGGGTAACGGTACTACTCCGGAGTACCGATGGGGGTATATGGGTACTACACTGGAGCACCGGGCAGGGTTACCGTTACTACACCAGAGCGTCGGGAAACTACGCCAGGCCTACACCGGAGCATCAGGTCGGGATACCGGGCCTACACTGGAGGGTCAGGATGGGAGGCTGAGATCTAACACCGTGTGCCGTTTGGGACAACAGTTAGATCTCTGGTGCATCACAAAGCTTTTTGCCACTGGCCCATAGTACTGTTCTGGGAGCGGGTTCTATCCCAGAACGTTGCCTAGGGACACCGGGCCTAACGCGGAAGGTCAGGTAGGAAGGAAGGGTCTAAACCCACTTGCACGAGGGGACAGCAGGTGTACCCCGGAGTACCGACGGGGGTATACGGGTACTACACCGGAGTACCAACGGGGGTACCGGTACTACACCGGAGTACCAACGGGGGTATACGGGTACTACCCTGGAGCACCGGGCGGGGTTACGGGTACTACACCAGAGCATCGGGAAGGGACGCCAGGCCTACCCTGGAGCATCAGGTCGGGATACCGGGCCTACCCTGGAGGGTGAGGATGGGGGGCCGGGATCTAAAACCGCGCGCCCGTTGGAACAACAGTTAGAACTCTGGCGCATCACAAAGGCTTTTGCCACGGGCCGATAGTACTGGTGTGGGAACGGGTTCTATCCCGGAACGTCGCCTATGGACACCGGGCCTATCGCCGAGAGTCAGGTAGGAAGTCTGGTTCTCAACCCGCGTGCCCGTAGGGACAGCAGGTGTATCCCAGAGTACCGACGGGGGTATACGGGTACTACACCGGAGTACCAACAGGGGTACCGGTACTACCCCGGAATACCGACGGGGGTATACGGGTACTACCCTGGAGCACAGGGCGGGGTTACGGGTACTACACCAGAGCATCGGGCAGGGACGCCAGGCCTAACCTGGTGCATCAGGTTGGGATACCGGGCCTAGCCTGGAGGGTCAGGATGGGAGGCTGAGATCTAACACCACGCGCCCGTTGGAACAACAGTTAGAACTCCGGCGCATCACAAAGGGTTCTGCCCCGGGCCCATAGTACTGCTGTGGGAACGGGTTCTATCCCGGAACGTCGCCTATGGACACGAGGCCTAATGCGGAGGGTCAGGATGGAAGGGTGTGTCCAAACCCGCGTGCCCGTAGGGACAGCAGGTGTACCCCGGAGTACCGACGGGGGTATACGGGTACTACACCGGAGTACCAACAGGGGTACCGCTACTACTCCGGAGTACTGATGGGGGTACCCTGGCATTACCCTGGAGCACCGGGAGGGGTTACGGGTACCACACCAGAGTGTCGGGAAGGGACGCCAGGCCTAACCTGGAGCATCAGGTCGGGATACCGGGCCTAGCCTGGAGGGTCAGGATGGGAGGCTGAGATCTAACACCACGCGCCCGTTGGAACAACAGTTAGAACTCCGGCGCATCACAAAGGCTTCTGCCACGGGCCCATAGTACTGTTTTGGGAACATGTGCTATCCCGGAACGTCGCCTATGGACACGAGGCCTAACGTGGAGGGTCAGGTTGGAAGGGTGTGTCCAAACCCGCGCGCCCGTAGGGACAGCAGGTGTACCCCGGAGTACCGATGGGGGTATACGGGTACTACACCGGAGTACCAACAGGGGTACCGCTACTACTCCAGAGTACTGACGGAGGTACCCTGGCATTACCCTGGAGCACCGGGTGGGGTTACGGGTACTACACCAGAGCGTCGGAAAGGGACGCCAGGCCTAACGTGGAGCATCAGGTCGGGATACCGGGCCTAGCCTGGAGGGTCAGGATGGGAGGCTGAGATCTAACACCACGCGCCCGTTGGAACAACAGTTAGAACTCCGGCGCATCACAAAGGCTTCTGCCACTGGACCATAGTACTGTTGTTGGAACATGTGCTATCCCTGAACGTCGCCTATGGACACGAGGCCTAAGGCGGAGGGTCAGGTAGGAAGGGTGTGTGCAAACCCGCGTGCCTGTAGGGACAGCAGGTGTACCCCGGAGTACCGACAGGGGTATACGGGTACTACACCGGAGTACCAACGGGGGTACCGGTAGTACCCTGGAGTACCGATGGGGGTATATGGGTTCTACCCTGGAGCACAGGGCGGGGTTACCGGTACTACACCAGAGCATCGGGCACGGACGCCAGGGCTATTCCGGAGCATCAGGTTGGGATACCGGGACTACCCTGGAGGGTCAAGATGGGAGGCTGAGATCTAACACCGCGTGCCTGTTGGGCTAACAGTTAGAACTCCGGCGCATCACAAAGGGTTCTCCACGGCCCCATAGTACTGGTGTGGGAACGTGTTCTATTCCGAAACGTCGCCTATGGACACGAGGCCTAACGCGGAGGGTCCGGTAGGAAGGCTGGTTCTCAACCCGCGTGCTTGTAGGCACAGCATGTGGACCCTGGAGTACCGACGGGGGTATACGGGTACTACACCGGAGTACCAACGGGGGTACCGGTACTACTCCGGAGTACTGACGGGGGTACCCTGGCAATACCCCGGAGCACCGGGCGGGATTATGGGTACTACACCACAGCGTCGGGAAGGGACGCCAGGCCTAACCTGGAGCATCAGGTCGGGATACCGGGCCTACCCTGGAGGGTCAGGATGGGAGGCTGAGATCTAACACCGCGTGCCGTTTGGGACAACAGTTAGAACTCCGGCGCATCACAAAGGGTTCTGCCCCGGCCCATAGTACTGTTGTGGGAACGGGTTCTATCCCAGAACGTCACCTAGGGACACCGGGCCTAATGCGGAGGGTCAGGTAGGAAGGAAGGGTCTAAACCCACTTGCACGTGGGGACAGCAGGTGTACCCCGGAGTACCGACGGGGGTATACGGGTACTACACCGGAGTACCAACGGGGGTACTGGTACTACCCCGGAGTACCGACGGGGGTATACGGGTACTACCCTGGAGCACAGGGCGGGGTTACGGGTACTACACCAGAGCTTCAGGAAGGGACGCCAGGCGTAACCTGGAGCATCAGGTCGGGATACCGGGCCTACCCTGGAGGGTCAGGATGGGAGGCTGAGATCTAACACCGCGTGCCGTTTGGGACAACAGTTAGAACTCCGGCGCATCACAAAGCTTTCTGCCACTGGCCCATAGTACTGCTGTGGGAGCGGGTTCTATCCCGGAACGTCGCCTATGGACACCGGGCCTAACGTGAAGGGTCAAGTATGAAGGCTGGTTCTCAACCCGCGTGCCCGTAGGGACAGCAGGTGTACCCCGGAGTACTGACGGGGGTATACGGGTACTACACCGGAGTACCAAGGGGGGTACCGGTACTAATCCGGAGTACTGAGAGGGGTACCCTGGCATTGCACCGGAGCACCGGGCGGGGTTAATGGTACTACACCAGAGCGTCGGGAAGGGACGCCAGGCCTAACCTGGAGCATCAGGTCGGGATACCGGGCCTACCCTGGAGGGTCAGGATGGGAGGCTGAGATCTAACACCGTGTGCCGTTTGGGACAACAGTTAGAACTCCGGCGCATCACAAAGGGTTCTCCACGGCCCCATAGTACTGGTGTGGGAACGGGTTCTATTCCGAAACGTCGCCTATGGACACGAGGCCTAATGCGGAGGGTCAGGTAGGAAGGCTGGTTCTCAACCCGCGTGCTTGTAGGCACAGCATGTGGACCCTGGAGTACCGACGGGGGTATACGGGTACTACACCGGAGTACCAACGGGGGTAGCGGTACTACTCCGGAGTACTGACGGGGGTACCCTGGCAATACCCCGGAGAACCGGGCGGGGTTATGGGTACTACACCACAGCGTCGGGAAGGGACGCCAGGCCTAACCTGGAGCATCAGGTCGGGATACCGGGCCTACCCTGGAGGGTCAGGATGGGAGGCTGAGATCTAACACCACGCGCCCATTGGAACAACAGTTAGAACTCCGGCGCATCACAAAGGGTTCTGCCACTGGCCCATAGTACTGTTGTGGGAACATGTTCTATCCCGGAACGTCACCTATGGACAACGGGCCTAACGCGGAGGGTCTGGTAGGAAGGCTGGTTCTCAACCCGCGTGCCCGTAGGGACAGCAGGTGTACCCCGGAGTACCGACGGGGGTATACGGGTACTACACCGGAGTACCAACGGGGGTACCGGTACTACTCCGGAGTACTGATGGGGGTATACGTGTACTACCCTGGAGCACCGGGCGGGGTTACGGGTACTACACCAGAGCATCGGGCACAGACGCCAGGGCTATCCCGGAGCATCAGGTTGGGATACCGGGACTACCCTGGAGGGTCAAGATGGGAGGCTGAGATCTAACACCGCGCGCCTGTTGGGATAACAGTTAGAACTCCGGCGCATCACAAAGGGTTCTGCCACGGGCCCATAGTACTGTTGTGGGAACATGTTCTATCCCGGAACGTCGCCTATGGACACGAGGCCTAACGCGGAGGGTCAGGTTAGAAGGGTGTGTCCAAACCCGCGCGCCCGTAGGGACAGCAGGTGTACCCCGGAGTACCGATGGGGGTATACGGGTACTACACCGGAGTAGCAACAGGGGTAGCGCTACTACTCCGGAGTACTGACGGAGGTACCCTGGCATTACCCTGGAGCACCGGGCGGGGTTACGGGTACCACACCAGAGCGTCGGAAAGGGACGCCAGGCCTAACCTGGAGCATCAGGTCGGGATACCGGGCCTACCCTGGAGGGTCAGGATGGGAGGCTGAGATCTAACACCACGCGCCCGTTGGAACAACAGTTAGAACTCCGGCGCATCACAAAGGCTTCTGCCACTGGCCCATAGTACTGTTGTTGGAACATGTGCTATCCCGGAACGTCGCCTATGGACACGAGGCCTAAGGCGGAGGGTCAGGTAGGAAGGGTGTGTCCAAACCCGCGTGCCTGTAGGGACAGCAGGTGTACCCCGGAGTACCGACGGGGGTATATGGGTACTACACCGGAGTACCAACGGGGGTACCGGTACTACTCCGGAGTAGTGATGGGGGTATACGGGTACTACCGTGGGGCACAGGGCGGGGTTACGGGTACTACACCAGAGCGTCGGGAAGGGAAGCCAGGCCTAACCTGGAGCATCAGGTCGGGATACCGGGCCTACCCTGGAGGGTCAGGATGGGAGGCTGAGATCTAACACCACGCGCCCATTGGAACAACAGTTAGAACTCCGGCGCATCACAAAGGGTTCTGCCACTGGCCCATAGTACTGTTTTGGGAACATGTTCTATCCCGGAATGTCGCCTATGGAAACGAGGCCTAATGCGGAGGGTCAGGTAGGAAGGCTGGTTCTCAACCCGCGTGCCTGTAGGGACAGCATGTGTACCCCGGAGTACCGACGGGGGTATATGGGTACTACACCGGAGTACCAACGGGGGTACCGGTACTACTCCGGAGTACTGATGGGGGTATACGGGTACTACCCTGGAGCACAGGGCGGGGTTAATGGTACTACACCAGAGCGTCGGGAAGGGACGCCAGGCCTACCCTGGAGCATCAGGTCGGGATACCGGGCCTACCCTGGAGGGTCAGGATGGGAGGCTGATTTCTCACACCGTGTGCCCTTTGGGACAACAGTTAGAACTCTGGTGCATCACAAAGCTTTTTGCCACTGGCCCATAGTACTGTTCTGGGAGCGGGTTCTATCCCAGAACGTTGCCTAGGGACACCGGGCCTAATGTGGAAGGTCAGGTAGGAAGGAAGGGTCTAAACCCACTTGCACATGGGGACAGCAGGTGTACCCCGGAGTAACGACGGGGGTATACGGGTACTACACCGGAGTACCAACGGGGGTACGGGTACTACTGCGGAGTACTGACGAGGGTATACGGGTACTACCCTGGAGCACCGGGCAGGGTTACGGGTACTACACCAGAGCGTCGGGAAGGGACGCCAGGCCTACCCTGGAGCATCAGGTCGGGATACCGGGCCTACCCTGGAGGGTCAGGATGGGAGGCTGAGATCTAACACCACGTGCTGTTTGGGACAACAGAACTCCGGCGCATCACAAAGGGTTCTGCCCCGGGCCCATAGTACTGTTGTGGGAACGGTTTCTATCCCAGAACGTCGCCTATGGACACGAGGCCTAACGCGGAGGGTCAGGATGGAAGGGTTTGTCCAAACCCGCGCGCCCGTAGGGACAGCAGGTGTACCCCGGAGTACCGATGGGGGTATACGGGTACTACACCGGAGTACCAACAGGGGTACCGGTACTACTCTGGAGTACTGACAGGGGTACCCTGGCATTGCGCCGGAGCACCGGGCGGGGTTAATGGTACTACACCAGAGCGTCGGGAAGGGACGCCAGGCCTACCCTGGAGCATCAGGTCGGGATACCGGGCCTACCCTGGAGGGTCAGGATGGGAGGCTGAGATCTAACACCGTGTGCCGTTTGGGACAACAGTTAGAACTCCGGCGCATCACAAAGGGTTCTGCCACTGGACCATAGTACTGGTGTGGGAACGGGTTCTATTCCGAAACGTCGCATATGGACACCGGGCCTACCGCCGCGAGTCAGGTCGGAAGGCTGGTTCTCAACCCGCGTGCTCGTAGGCACAGCATGTGTACCCTGGAGTACCGACGGGGGTATACGGGTACTACACCGGAGTACCAACAGGTTTACCGGTACTACCCCGGAGTACCTACGGGGGTATACGGGTACTACCCTGGAGCACCGTGCGGGGTGACGGGTACTACACCAGAGCATCGGGCACGGACGCCAGGGCTATCCCGGAGCATCAGGTTGGGATACCGGGACTACCCTGGAGGGTCAGGATGGGAGGCTGAGATCTAACACCGCGCGCCTGTTGTGATAACAGTTAGAACTCCGGCGCATCACAAAGGGTTCTGCTACGGGCCCATAGTACTGTTGTGGGAACGGGTTCTATCCCGGAACGTCGCCTATGGACACGAGGCCTAACGCGGAGGGTCAGGTTGGAAGGGTGTGTCCAAACCCGCGCGCCCGTAGGGACAGCAGGTGTACCCCGGAGTACCGACGGGGGTATACGGGTACTACACCGGAGTACCAACGGGGGTACCGCTACTACTCCGGAGTACTGACGGAGGTACCCTGGCATTACCCTGGAGCACCGGGCGGGGTTACGGGTACTACACCAGAGCGTCGGAAAGGGACGCCAGGCCTAACGTGGAGCATCAGGTCGGGATACCGGGCCTAGCCTGGAGGGTCAGGATGGGAGGCTGAGATCTAACACCACGCGCCTGTTGGAACAACAGTTAGAACTCCGGCGCATCACAAAGGCTTCTGCCACTGGCCCATAGTACTGTTGTTGGAACATGTGCTATCCCTGAACGTCGCCTATGGACACGAGGCCTAAGGCGGAGGGTCAGGTAGGAAGGGTGTGTCCAAACCCGCGTGCCTGTAGGGACAGCAGGTGTACCCCGGAGTACCGACGGGGGTATACGGGTACTACACCGGAGTACCAACGGGGGTACCGGTACTACTCCGGAGTACTGATGGGGGTATACGTGTACTACCCTGGAGCACAGGGCGGGGTTAATGGTACTACACCAGAGCATCGGGAAGGGACGCCAGGCCTACCCTGGTGCATCAGATAGAGATACCTGGCCTACCCTGGAGGGTGAGGATGGGGGGCCGGGATCTAAAACCGCGCGCCCGTTGGAACAACAGTTAGAACTCTGGCGCATCACAAAGGCTTTTGCCACGGGCCGATAGTACTGGTGTGGGAACGGGTTCTATCCCGGAACGTCGCCTATGGACACCGGGCCTATCGCCGAGAGTCAGGTAGGAAGTCTGGTTCTCAACCCGCATGCCCGTAGGGACAGCAGGTGTATCCCGGAGTACCGACGGGGGTATACGGGTACTACACCGGAGTACCAACAGGGGTACCGGTACTACCCCGGAATACCGACGGGGGTATACGGGTACTACCCTGGAGCACCGGGCGGGGTTACCGGTACTACACCAGAGCATCGGGCAGGGACGCCAGGCCTAACCTGGTGCATCAGGTTGGGATACCGGGCCTACCCTGGAGGGTCAGGATGGGAGGCTGAGATCTAACACCACGCGCCCGTTGGAACAACAGTTAGAACTCCGGCGCATCACAAAGGGTTCTGCCCCGGGCCCATAGTACTGTTGTGGGAACGGGTTCTATCCCGGAACGTCGCCTATGGACACGAGGCCTAACGCGGAGGGTCTGGTAGGAAGGCTGGTTCTCAACCCGCGTGCCCGTAGGGACAGCAGGTGTACCCCTGAGTACCGACGGGGGTATACGGGTACTACACCGGAGTACCAACAGGTTTACCGGTACTACCCCGGATTACCTACGGGGGTATACGGGTACTACCCTGGAGCACCGGGCGGGGTTACAGGTACTACACCAGAGCGTCGGGAAGGGACGCCAGGGCTACCCTGGAGCATCAGGTCGGGATACCGGGCCTACCCTGGAGGGTCAGGATGGGAGGCTGAGATCTAACACCGCGTGCCGTTTGGGACAACAGTTAGAACTCCGGCGCATCACAAAGCTTTCTGCCACTGACCCATAGTACTGGTGTGGGAGCGGGTTCTATCCCGGAACGTCGCCTATGGACACCGGGCCTAACGTGAAGGGTCAAGTATGAAGGCTGGTTCTCAACCCGCGTGCCCGTAGGGACAGCAGGTGTACCCCGGAGTACTGACGGGGGTATACGGGTACTACACCAGAGTACCAAGGGGGGTACCGGTACTAATCTGGAGTACTGACGGGGGTACCCTGGCATTGTGCCGGAGCACCGGGCGGGGTTAATGGTACCACACCAGAGCGTCGGGAAGGGACGCCAGGCCTACCCTGGAGCATCAGGTCGGGATACCGGGCCTACCCTGGAGGGTCAGGATGGGAGGCTGATTTCTCACACCGTGTGCCCTTTGGGACAACAGTTAGAACTCTGGTGCATCACAAAGCTTTTTGCCACTGGCCCAAAGTACTGTTCTGGGAGCGGGTTCTATCCCAGAACGTTGCCTAGGGACACCGGGCCTAATGTGGAAGGTCAGGTAGGAAGGAAGGGTCTAAACCCACTTGCACTTGGGGACAGCAGGTGTACCCCGGAGTACCGACGGGGGTATACGGGTACTACACCGGAGTACCAACGGGGGTACGGGTACTACTGCGGAGTACTGACGAGGGTATACGGGTACTACCCTGGAGCACCGGGCAGGGTTACGGGTACTACACCAGAGCGTCGGGAAGGGACGCCAGGCCTACCCTGGAGCATCAGGTCGGGATACCGGGCCTACCCTGGAGGGTCAGGATGGGAGGCTGAGATCTAACACCGCGTGCCGTTTGGGACAACAGAACTCCGGCGCATCACAAAGGGTTCTGCCCCGGGCCCATAGTACTGTTGTGGGAACGGGTTCTATCCCGGAACGTCGCCTATGGACACGAGGCCTAACGCGGAGGGTCAGGATGGAAGGGTGTGTCCAAACCCGCGCGCCCGTAGGGACAGCAGGTGTACCCCGGAGTACCGATGGGGGTATACGGGTACTACACCGGAGTACCAACGGGGTACCGGTACTACTCTGGAGTTCTGACGGGGGTACCCTGGCATTACCCTGGAGAACCGGGAGGGGTTACGGGTACCACACCAGAGCGTCGGGAAGGGACGCCAGGCCTAACCTGGAGCATCAGGTCGGGATACCGGGCCTACCCTGGAGGGTCAGGATGGGAGGCTGAGATCTAACACCACGCGCCCGTTGGAACAACAGTTAGAACTCCGACGCATCACAAAGGCTTCTGCCACTGGCCCATAGTACTGTTTTGGGAACATGTGCTATCCCGGAACGTCGCCTATGGACACGAGGCCTAAGGCGGAGGGTCAGGTAGGAAGGGTGTGTCCAAACCCGCGTGCCTGTAGGAACAGCAGGTGTACCCCGGAGTACTGACGGGGGTATACGGGTACTACACCGGAGTACCAACGGGGGTACCGGTACTACTCCGGAGTACCGACAGTGGTATACGGGTAGTACACTGGAGCACCGGGCGGGGTTACCGTTACTACACCAGAGCATCGGGAAGGGACGCCAGGCCTACCCTGGTGCATCAGGTCGGGATACCGGGCCTACCCTGGAGGGTCAGGATGGGGGGCCGGGATCTAACACCACGCACCCGCTGGAACAACAGTTAGAACTCCGGCGCATCACAAAGGGTTCTGCCCCGGGCCCATAGTACTGTTGTGGGAACGGGTTCTATCCCGGAACGTCGCCTATGGACACGAGGCCTAACGCGGAGGGTCAGGATGGAAGGGTGTGTCCAAACCCGCGCGCCCGTAGGGACAGCAGGTGTACCCCGGAGTACCGATGGGGGTATACGGGTACTACACCGGAGTACCAACAGGGGTACCGGTACTACTCCGGAGTACTGACGGGGGTACCCTGGCATTAACCTGGAGAACCGGGATGGCTTACGGGTACCACACCAGAGCGTCGGGAAGGGACGCCAGGCCTAACCTGGAGCATCAGGTCGGGATACCGGGCCTACCCTGGAGGGTCAGGATGGGAGGCTGAGATCTAACACCACGCGCCCGTTGGAACAACAGTTAGAACTCCGACGCATCACAAAAACTTCTGCCACTGGCCCATAGTACTGTTTTGGGAACATGTGCTATCCCGGAACGTCGCCTATGGACACGAGGCCTAAGGCGGAGGGTCAGGTAGGAAGGGTGTGTCCAAACCCGCGTGCCTGTAGGAACAGCAGGTGTACCCCGGAGTACCGACGGGGGTATACGGGTACTACACCGGAGTACCAACGGGGGTACCGGTACTACTTCGGAGTACTGATGGGGGTATACGGGTACTACCCTGGAGCACAGGGCGGGGTTAATGGTACTACACCAGAGCGTCGGGAAGGAACGCCAGGCCTACCCTGGTGCATCAGATAGGGTTACCGGGCCTACCCTGGAGGGTCAGGATGGGAGGCTGAGATCTAACACTGCTTGCCCGTTGGAACAACAGTTAGAACTCCGGCGCATCACAAAGGGTTCTGCCACTGGCCCATAGTACTGTTGTGGGAACATGTTCTATCCCGGAACGTCACCTATGGACAACGGGCCTAACGCGGAGGGTCTGGTAGGAAGGCTGGTTCTCAACCCGCGTGCCCGTAGGGACAGCAGGTGTACCCCAGAGTACCGACGGGGGTATACGGGTACTACACCGGAGTACCAACAGGTTTACCGGTACTACCCCGGAGTACCTACGGGGGTATACGGGTACTACCCTGGAGCACCGTGCGGGGTGATGGGTACTACACCAGAGCATCGGGCACGGACGCCAGGGCTATCCCGGAGCATCAGGTTGGGATACCGGGACTACCCTGGAGGGTCAGGATGGGAGGCTGAGATCTAACACCGCGCGCCTGTTGGGATAACAGTTAGAACTCCGGCGCATCACAAACGATTCTGCCACGGGCCCATAGTACTGTTGTGGGAACATGTTCTATCCCGGAACGTCGCCTATGGACACCGGGCCTAACGCGAAGGGTCAAGTATGAAGGGTGGGTCTAAACCTGCGCGCCCGTAGGGACAGCATGTGTACCCCGGAGTACCGACGGGGGTATACGGGTATTACACCGGAGTACCAACAGGGGTACCGGTACTAATCCGGAGTACTGACGAGGGTATACGGGTACTACCCTGGAGCACAGGGCGGTGTTACAGGTACTACACCAGAGCGTCGGGAAGGGACGCCAGGCCTACCCTGGAGCATCAGGTCGGGATACCGGGCCTACCCTGGAGGGTCAGGATGGGAGGCTGAGATCTAACACCGCGTGCCGTTTGGGACAACAGTTAGAACTCCGGCGCATCACAAAGCTTTCTGCCACTGACCCATAGTACTGGTGTGGGAGCGGGTTCTATCCCGGAACGTCGCCTATGGACACCGGGCCTAACGTGAAGGGTCAAGTATGAAGGCTGGTTCTCAACCCGCGTGCCCGTAGGGACAGCAGGTGTACCCCGGAGTACTGACGGGGGTATACGGGTACTACACCGGAGTACCAAGGGGTGTACCGGTACTAATCCGGAGTACTGACGGGGGTACCCTGGCATTGCGCCAGAGCACCGGGCGGGGTTAATGGTACTACACCAGAGCGTCGGGAAGGGACGCCAGGCCTACCCTGGAGCATCAGGTCGGGATACCGGGCCTACCCTGGTGGGTCAGGATGGGAGGCTGATTTCTCACACCGTGTGCCCTTTGGGACAACAGTTAGAACTCTGGTGCATCACAAAGCTTTTTGCCACTGGCCCATAGTACTGTTCTGGGAGCGGGTTCTATCCAAGAACGTTGCCTAGGGACACCGGGCCTAATGCGGAAGGTCAGGTAGGAAGGAAGGGTCTAAACCCACTTGCACGTGGGGACAGCAGGTGTACCCCGGAGTACCGACGGGGTATACGGGTACTACACCGGAGTACCAACGGGGGTACGGGTACTACTGCGGAGTACTGACGAGGGTATACGGGTACTACCCTGGAGCACCGGGCAGGGTTACGGGTACTACACCAGAGCGTCGGGAAGGGACGCCAGGCCTACCCTGGAGCATCAGGTCGGGATACCGGGCCTACCCTGGAGGGTCAGGATGGGAGGCTGAGATCTAACACCACGTGCCGTTTGGGACAACAGAACTCCGGCGCATCACAAAGGGTTCTGCCCCGGGCCCATAGTACTGTTGTGGGAACGGGTTCTATCCCAGAACGTCGCCTATGGACACGAGGCCTAACGCGGAGGGTCAGGATGGAAGGGTGTGTGCAAACCCGCGTGCCTGTAGGGACAGCAGGTGTACCCCGGAGTACCGATGGGGGTATACGGGTACTACACCGGAGTACCAACAGGGGTACCGGTACTACTCTGGAGTACTGACAGGGGTACCCTGGCATTGCGCCGGAGCACCGGGCGGGGTTAATGGTACTACACCAGAGCGTCGGGAAGGGACGCCAGGCCTACCCTGGAGCATCAGGTCGGGATACCGGGCCTACCCTGGAGGGTCAGGATGGGAGGCTGAGATCTAACACCGTGTGCCGTTTGGGACAACAGTTAGAACTCCGGCGCATCACAAAGGGTTCTGCCACTGGACCATAGTACTGGTGTGGGAACGGGTTCTATTCCGAAACGTCGCATAATGAAACCGGGCCTACCGCCGCGAGTCAGGTCGGAAGGCTGGTTCTCAACCCGCGTGCTCGTAGGCACAGCATGTGTACCCTGGAGTACCGACGGGGGTATACGGGTACTACACCGGAGTACCAACAGGTTTACCGGTACTACCCCGGAGTACCTACGGGGGTATACGGGTACTACCCTGGAGCACCGTGCGGGGTGATGGGTACTACACCAGAGCATCGGGCACGGACGCCAGGGCTATCCCGGAGCATCAGGTTGGGATACCGGGACTACCCTGGAGGGTCAGGATGGGAGGCTGAGATCTAACACCGCGCGCCTGTTGTGATAACAGTTAGAACTCCGGCGCATCACAAAGCTTTCTGCTACGGGCCCATAGTACTGTTGTGGGAACGGGTTCTATCCCGGAATGTCGCCTATGGACACGAGGCCTAACGCGGAGGGTCAGGTTGGAAGGGTGTGTCCAAACCCGCGCGCCCGTAGGGACAGCAGGTGTACCCCGGAGTACCGACGGGGGTATACGGGTACTACACTGGAGTACCAACGGGGGTACCGCTACTACTCCGGAGTACTGACGGAGGTACCCTGGCATTACCCTGGAGCACCGGGCGGGGTTACGGGTACTACACCAGAGCGTCGGAAAGGGACGCCAGGCCTAACGTGGAGCATCAGGTCGGGATACCGGGCCTAGCCTGGAGGGTCAGGATGGGAGGCTGAGATCTAACACCACGCGCCCGTTGGAACAACAGGTAGAACTCCGGCGCATCACAAAGGCTTCTGCCACTGGCCCATAGTACTGTTGTTGGAACATGTGCTATCCCTGAACGTCGCCTATGGACACGAGGCCTAAGGCGGAGGGTCAGGTAGGAAGGGTGTGTCCAAACCCGCGTGCCTGTAGGGACAGCAGGTGTACCCCGGAGTACCGACGGGGGTATACGGGTACTACACCGGAGTACCAACGGGGGTACCGGTACTACTCCGGAGTACTGATGGGGGTATACGTGTACTACCCTGGAGCACAGGGCGGGGTTAATGGTACTACACTAGAGCATCGGGAAGGGACGCCAGGCCTACCCTGGTGCATCAGATAGAGATACCGGGCCTACCCTGGAGGGTGAGGATGGGGGGCCGGGATCTAAAACCGCGCGCCCGTTGGAACAACAGTTAGAACTCTGGCGCATCACAAAGGCTTTTGCCACGGGCCGATAGTACTGGTGTGTGAACGGGTTCTATCCCGGAACGTCGCCTATGGACACCGGGCCTATCGCCGAGAGTCAGGTAGGAAGTCTGGTTCTCAACCCGCATGCCCGTAGGGAAAGCAGGTGTATACCGGAGTACCGACGGGGGTATACGGGTACTACACCGGAGTACCAACAGGGGTACCGGTACTACCCCGGAATACCAACGGGGGTATACGGGTACTACCCTGGAGCACCGGGCGGGGTTACGGGTACTACACCAGAGCGTCGGGAAGGGACGCCAGGTCTACACCGGAGCATCAAGTCGGGATACCGGGCCTACCCTGGAGGGTCAGGATGGGAGGCTGAGATCTAACACCGCGTGCCGTTTGGGACAACAGTTAGAACTCCGGCGCATCACAAAGCTTTCTGCCACTGACCCATAGTACTGGTGTGGGAGCGGGTTCTATCCCGGAACGTCGCCTATGGACACCGGGCCTAACGTGAAGGGTCAAGTATGAAGGCTGGTTCTCAACCCGCGTGCCCGTAGGGACAGCAGGTGTACCCCGGAGTACTGACGGGGGTATACGGGTACTACACCAGAGTACCAAGGGGGGTACCGGTACTAATCTGGAGTACTGACGGGGGTACCCTGGCATTGTGCCGGAGCACCGGGCGGGGTTAATGGTACTACACCAGAGCGTCGGGAAGGGACGCCAGGCCTACCCTGGAGCATCAGGTCGGGATACCGGGCCTACCCTGGTGGGTCAGGATGGGAGGCTGATTTCTCACACCGTGTGCCCTTTGGGACAACAGTTAGAACTCTGGTGCATCACAAAGCTTTTTGCCACTGGCCCAAAGTACTGTTCTGGGAGCGGGTTCTATCCCAGAACGTTGCCTAGGGACACCGGGCCTAATGCGGAAGGTCAGGTAGGAAGGAAGGGTCTAAACCCACTTGCACTTGGGGACAGCAGGTGTACCCTGGAGTACCGACGGGGGTATACGGGTACTACACCGGAGTACCAACGGGGGTACGGGTACTACTGCGGAGTACTGACGAGGGTATACGGGTACTACCCTGGAGCACCGGGCAGGGTTACGGGTACTACACCAGAGCGTCGGGAAGGGACGCCAGTCCTACCCTGGAGCATCAGGTCGGGATACCGGGCCTACCCTGGAGGGTCAGGATGGGAGGCTGAGATCTAAAACCACGCGCCCATTGGAACAACAGTTAGAACTCCGGCGCATCACAAAGGGTTCTGCCACTGGCCCATAGTACTGTTGTGGGAACATGTTCTATCCCGGAATGTCGCCTATGGAAACGAGGCCTAATGCGGAGGGTCAGGTAGGAAGGCTGGTTCTCAACCCGCGTGCCTGTAGGGACAGCATGTGTACCCCGGAGTACCGACGGGGGTATACGGGTACTACACCGGAGTACCAACGGGGGTACCGGTACTACTCCGGAGTACTGATGGGGGTATACGGGTACTACCCTGGAGCACAGGGCGGGGTTAATGGTACTACACCAGAGCGTCGGGAAGGAACGCCAGGCCTACCCTGGTGCATCAGATAGGGTTACCGGGCCTACCCTGGAGGGTCAGGATGGGAGGCTGAGATCTAACACCGCTTGCCCGTTGGAACAACAGTTAGAACTCCGGCGCATCACAAAGGGTTCTGCCACTGGCCCATAGTACTGTTGTGGGAACATGTTCTATCCCGGAACGTCACCTATGGACAACGGGCCTAACGCGGAGGGTCTGGTAGGAAGGCTGGTTCTCAACCCGCGTGCCCGCAGGGACAGCAGGTGTACCCCGGAGTACCGACGGGGGTATACGGGTACTACACCGGAGTACCAACAGGTTTACCGGTACTACTCCGGAGTACCTACGGGGGTATACGGGTACTACCCTGGAGCACCGGGCGGGGTTACGTGTACTACACCAGAGCATCGGGCACGGACGCCAGGGCTATCCCGGAGCATCAGGTTGGGATACCGGGACTACCCTGGAGGGTCAAGATGGGAGGCTGAGATCTAACACCGCGCGCCTGTTGGGATAACAGTTAGAACTCCGGCGCATCACAAACGGTTCTGCCACGGGCCCATAGTACTGTTGTGGGAACATGTTCTATCCCGGAACGTCGCCTATGGACACCGGGCCTAACGCGAAGGGTCAAGTATGAAGGGTGGGTCTAAACCTGCGCGCCCGTAGGGACAGCATGTGTACCCCGGAGTACCGACGGGGGTATACGGGTACTACACCGGAGTACCAACGGGGGTACCGGTACTAATCCGGAGTACTGACGAGGGTATACGGGTACTACCCTGGAGCACAGGGCGGGGTTACAGGTACTACACCAGAGCGTCGGGAAGGGACGCCAGGCCTAACCTGGAGCATCAGGTCGGGATACCGGGCCTACCCTGGAGGGTCAGGATCGGGGGCCGGGATCTAACACCGCGCGCCCGCTGGAACAACAGTTAGATCTCTGGCGCATCACAAAGGCTTTTGCCACGGGCCGATAGTACTGGTGTGGGAACGGGTTCTATCCCAGAACGTCGCCTATGGACACCGGGCCTATCGCCGAGAGTCAGGTAGGAAGGGTGTGTGTCCAAACCCGCGCGCCCATATGGACAGCAGGTGTACCCCGGAGTACCGACGGGGGTATACGGGTACTACACCGGAGTACCAACGGGGGTACCGGTAGTACCCTGGAGTACCGACGAAGGTATACGGGTACTACCGTGGGGCACAGGGCGGGGTTACGGGTACTACACCAGAGCGTCGGGAAGGGAAGCCAGGCCTAACCTGGAGCATCAGGTCGGGATACCGGGCCTACCCTGGAGGGTCAAGATGGGAGGCTGAGATCTAACACCGCGCGCCTGTTGGGATAACAGTTAGAACTCCGGCGCATCACAAACGATTCTGCCACGGGCCCATAGTACTGTTGTGGGAACATGTTCTATCCCGGAACGTCGCCTATGGACACCGGGCCTAACGCGAAGGGTCAAGTATGAAGGGTGGGTCTAAACCTGCGTGCCCGTAGGGACAGCATGTGTACCCCGGAGTACCGACGGGGGTATACGGGTATTACACCGGAGTACCACCAGGGGTACCGGTACTAATCCGGAGTACTGACGAGGGTATACGGGTACTACCCTGGAGCACAGGGCGGGGTTACAGGTACTACACCAGAGCGTCGGGAAGGGACGCCAGGCCTACCCTGGAGCATCAGGTCGGGATACCGGGCCTACCCTGGAGGGTCAGGATGGGAGGCTGAGATCTAACACCGCGTGCCGTTTGGGACAACAGTTAGAACTCCGGCGCATCACAAAGCTTTCTGCCACTGACCCATAGTACTGGTGTGGGAGCGGGTTCTATCCCGGAACGTCGCCTATGGACACCGGGCCTAACGTGAAGGGTCAAGTATGAAGGCTGGTTCTCAACCCGCGTGCCCGTAGGGACAGCAGGTGTACCCCGGAGTACTGACGGGGGTATACGGGTACTACACCGGAGTACCAACGGGGGTACGGGTACTACTGCGGAGTACTGACGAGGGTATACGGGTACTACCCTGGAGCACCGGGCGGGGTTACGGGTACTACACCAGAGCGTCGGGAAGGGACGCCAGGCCTACCCTGGAGCATCAGGTCGGGATACCGGGCCTACCCTGGAGGGTCAGGATGGGAGGCTGAGATCTAACACCACGTGCCGTTTGGGACAACAGAACTCCGGCGCATCACAAAGGGTTCTGCCCCGGGCCCATAGTACTGTTGTGGGAACGGGTTCTATCCCAGAACGTCGCCTATGGACACGAGGCCTAACGCGGAGGGTCAGGATGGAAGGGTTTGTCCAAACCCGCGCGCCCGTAGGGACAGCAGGTGTACCCCGGAGTACCGATGGGGGTATACGGGTACTACACCGGAGTACCAACAGGGGTACCGGTACTACTCTGGAGTACTGACAGGGGTACCCTGGCATTGCGCCGGAGCACCGGGCGGGGTTAATGGTACTACACCAGAGCGTCGGGAAGGGACGCCAGGCCTACCCTGGAGCATCAGGTCGGGATACCGGGCCTACCCTGGAGGGTCAGGATGGGAGGCTGAGATCTAACACCGTGTGCCGTTTGGGACAACAGTTAGAACTCCGGCGCATCACAAAGGGTTCTGCCACTGGACCATAGTACTGGTGTGGGAACGGGTTCTATTCCGAAACGTCGCATATGGACACCGGGCCTACCGCCGCGAGTCAGGTCGGAAGGCTGGTTCTCAACCCGCGTGCTCGTAGGCACAGCATGTGTACCCTGGAGTACCGACGGGGGTATACGGGTACTACACCGGAGTACCAACAGGTTTACCGGTACTACCCCGGAGTACCTACGGGGGTATACGGGTACTACCCTGGAGCACCGTGCGGGGTGATGGGTACTACACCAGAGCATCGGGCACGGACGCCAGGGCTATCCCGGAGCATCAGGTTGGGATACCGGGACTACCCTGGAGGGTCAGGATGGGAGGCTGAGATCTAACACCGCGCGCCTGTTGTGATAACAGTTAGAACTCCGGCGCATCACAAAGGGTTCTGCTACGGGCCCATAGTACTGTTGTGGGAACGGGTTCTATCCCGGAACGTCGCCTATGGACACGAGGCCTAAGGCGGAGGGTCAGGTTGGAAGGGTGTGTCCAAACCCGCGCGCCCGTAGGGACAGCAGGTGTACCCCGGAGTACCGACGGGGGTATACGGGTACTACACCGGAGTACCAACGGGGGTACCGCTACTACTCCGGAGTACTGACGGAGGTACCCTGGCATTACCCTGGAGCACCGGGCGGGGTTACGGGTACTACACCAGAGCGTCGGAAAGGGACGCCAGGCCTAACGTGGAGCATCAGGTCGGGATACCGGGCCTAGCCTGGAGGGTCAGGATGGGAGGCTGAGATCTAACACCACGCGCCCGTTGGAACAACAGTTAGAACTCCGGCGCATCACAAAGGCTTCTGCCACTGGCCCATAGTACTGTTGTTGGAACATGTGCTATCCCTGAACGTCGCCTATGGACACGAGGCCTAAGGCGGAGGGTCAGGTAGGAAGGGTGTGTCCAAACCCGCGTGCCTGTAGGGACAGCAGGTGTACCCCGGAGTACCGACGGGGGTATACGGGTACTACACCGGAGTACCAACGGGGGTACCGGTACTACTCCGGAGTACTGATGGGGGTATACATGTACTACCCTGGAGCACAGGGCGGGGTTAATGGTACTACACCAGAGCATCGGGAAGGGACGCCAGGCCTACCCTGGTGCATCAGATAGAGATACCGGGCCTACCCTGGAGGGTGAGGATGGGGGGCCGGGATCTAAAACCGCGCGCCCGTTGGAACAACAGTTAGAACTCTGGCGCATCACAAAGGCTTTTGCCACGGGCCGATAGTACTGGTGTGGGAACGGGTTCTATCCCGGAACGTCGCCTATGGACACCGGGCCTATCGCCGAGAGTCAGGTAGGAAGGGTGTGTGTCCAAACCCGCGCGCCCATATGGACAGCAGGTGTACCCCGGAGTACCGACGGGGGTATACGGGTACTACACCGGAGTACCAACGGGGGTACCGGTAGTACCCTGGAGTACCGACGAAGGTATACGGGTACTACCGTGGGGCACAGGGCGGGGTTACGGGTACTACACCAGAGCGTCGGGAAGGGAAGCCAGGCCTAACCTGGAGCATCAGGTCGGGATACCGGGCCTACCCTGGAGGGTCAGGATGGGAGGCTGAGATCTAACACCACGCGCCCGTTGGAACAACAGTTAGAACTCCGGCGCATCACAAAGGGTTCTGCCCCGGGCCCATAGTACTGTTGTGGGAACGGGTTCTATCCCGGAACGTCGCCTATGGACACGAGGCCTAACGCGGAGGGTCTGGTAGGAAGGCTGGTTCTCAACCCGCGTGCCCGTAGGGACAGCAGGTGTACCCCTGAGTACCGACGGGGGTATACGGGTACTACCCTGGAGCACCGGGCGGGGTTACAGGTACTACACCAGAGCGTCGGGAAGGGACGCCAGGGCTACCCTGGAGCATCAGGTCGGGATACCGGGCCTACCCTGGAGGGTCAGGATGGGAGGCTGAGATCTAACACCAGGTGCCCATTGGAACAACAGTTAGAACTCCGGTGCATCACAAAGGGTTCTGCCACTGGCCCATAGTACTGTTGTGGGAACATGTTCTATCCCGGAACATCACCTATGGACAACGGGCCTAACGCGGAGGGTCTGGTAGGAAGGCTGGCTCTCAACCCGCGTGCCCGTAGGGACAGCAGGTGTACCCCGGAGTACCGACGGGGGTATACGGGTACTACACCGGAGTACCAACAGGTTTACCGGTACTACCCCGGAGTACCTACGGGGGTATACGGGTACTACCCTGGAGCACCGGGCGGGGTTACGGGTACTACACCAGAGCGTCGGGAAGGGACGCCAGGCCTACCCTGGTGCATCAGATAGGGATACCGGGCCTACCCTGGATAGTCAAGATGGGAGGCTGATATCTAACACTGCGTGCCGTTTGGGACAACAGTTAGAACTCCGGCGCATCACAAAGGGTTCTGCCACGGGCCCATAGTACTGGTGTGGGAACATGTTCTATCCCGGAACGTCGCCTATGGACACCGGGCCTAACGCGAAGGATCAAGTATGAAGGGTGGGTCTAAACCTGCGCGCCCGTAGGGACAGCAGGTGTACCCTGGAGTACCGACGGGGGTATACGGGTACTACACCGGAGTACCAACGGGGGTAACGGTACTACTCCGGAGTACCGATGGGGGTATAAGGGTACTACCCTGGAGCACCGGGCAGGGTTAACGTTACTACACCAGAGCGTCGGGAAGGGACGCCAGGCCTACCCTGGTGCATCAGATAGAGATACCGGGCCTACCCTGGAGGTTGAGGATGGGGGGCCGGGATCTAAAACCGCGCGCCCGTTGGAACAACAGTTAGAACTCTGGCGCATCACAAAGGCTTTTGCCACGGGCCGATAGTACTGGTGTGGGAACGGGTTCTATCCCGGAACGTCGCCTATGGACACCGGGCCTATCGCCGAGAGTCAGGTAGGAAGGCTGGCTCTCAACCCGCGTGCCCGTAGGGACAGCAGGTGTATCCCGGAGTACCGACGGGGGTATACGGGTACTACACCGGAGTACCAACAGGGGTACCGCTACTACTCCGGAGTACTGATGGGGGTACCCTGGCATTACCCTGGAGCACCGGGAGGGGTTACGGGTACCACACCAGAGTGTCGGGAAGGGACGCCAGGGCTACCCTGGAGCATCAGGTCGGGATACCGGGCCTAGCCTGGAGGGTCAGGATGGGAGGCTGAGATCTAACACCACGCGCCCGTTGGAACAACAGTTAGAACTCCGGCGCATCACAAAGGCTTCTGCCACGGGCCCATAGTACTGTTTTGGGAACATGTGCTATCCCGGAACGTCGCCTATGGACACGAGGCCTAAGGCGGAGGGTCAGGTAGGAAGGGTGTGTCCAAACCCGCGTGCCTGTAGGAACAGCAGGTGTACCCCGGAGTACCGACGGGGGTATACGGGTACTACACCGGAGTACCAACAGGGGTACCGGTACTACTCCGGAGTACCGATGGGGGTATATGGGTACTACCCTGGAGCACCGGGCAGGGTTACAGTTACTACACCAGAGCGTCGGGAAGCTACGCCAGGCCTACACCGGAGCATCAGGTCGGGATACCGGGCCTACACTGGAGGGTCAGGATGGGAGGCTGAGATCTAACACCGTGTGCCGTTTGGGACAACAGTTAGAACTCTGGCGCATCACAAAGCTTTTTGCCACTGGCCCATAGTACTGTTCTGGGAGCGGGTTCTATCCAAGAACGTTGCCTAGGGACACCGGGCCTAACGCGGAAGGTCAGGTAGGAAGGGTGGGTCTAAACCCACTTGCACGTGGGGACAGCAGGTGTACCCCGGAGTACCGACGGGGGTATACGGGTACTACCCTGGAGCACCGGGCGGGGTTACGGGTACTACACCAGAGCGTCGGGAAGGGACGCCAGGCGTAACCTGGAGCATCAGG
The DNA here is from genome assembly GCF_964188355.1 of Buteo buteo. Taxonomy (NCBI): domain Eukaryota; kingdom Metazoa; phylum Chordata; class Aves; order Accipitriformes; family Accipitridae; genus Buteo; species Buteo buteo. Next base: position 182,754 of record NW_027439232.1, on the reverse strand, counting down.
TCGGGATACCGGGCCTACCCTGGAGGGTCAGGATGGGAGGCTGAGATCTAACACCGCGTGCCGTTTGGGACAACAGTTAGAACTCCGGCGCATCACAAAGCTTTCTGCCACTGGCCCATAGTACTGCTGTGGGAGCGGGTTCTATCCCGGAACGTCGCCTATGGACACCGGGCCTAACGTGAAGGATCAAGTATGAAGGCTGGTTCTCAACCCGCGTGCCCGTAGGGACAGCAGGTGTACCCTGGAGTACTGACGGGGGTATACGGGTACTACACCGGAGTACCAAGGGGGGTACCGGTACTAATCCGGAGTACTGACAGGGGTACCCTGGCATTGCGCCGGAGCACCGGGCGGGGTTAATGGTACTACACCAGAGTGTCGGGAAGGGACGCCAGGCCTACCCTGGAGCATCAGGTCGGGATACCGGGCCTACCCTGGAGGGTCAGGATGGGAGGCTGAGATCTAACACCGTGTGCCGTTTGGGACTACAGTTAGAACTCCGGCGCATCACAAAGGGTTCTCCACGGCCCCATAGTACTGGTGTGGGAACGGGTTCTATTCCGAAACGTCGCCTATGGACACGAGGCCTAATGCGGAGGGTCAGGTAGGAAGGCTGGTTCTCAACCCGCGTGCTTGTAGGCACAGCATGTGGACCCTGGAGTACCGACGGGGGTATACGGGTACTACACCGGACTACCAACGGGGGTACCGGTACTACTCCGGAGTACTGACGGAGGTACCCTGGCATTACCCTGGAGCACCGGGAGGGGTTACGGGTACTACACCAGAGCGTCGGGAAGGGACGCCAGGCCTAACCTGGAGCATCAGGTCGGGATACCGGGCCTAGCCTGGAGGGTCAGGATGGGAGGCTGAGATCTAACACCACGCGCCCGTTGGAACAACAGTTAGAACTCCGGCGCATCACAAAGGGTACTGGCCCGGGCCCATAGTACTATTTTGGAAACATGTGCTATCCCGGAACGTCGCCTATGGACACGAGGCCTAAGGCGGAGGGTCAGGTAGGAAGGGTGTGTCCAAACCCGCGTGCCTGTAGGAACAGCAGGTGTACCCCGGAGTACCGATGGGGGTATACGGGTACTACACCGGAGTACCAACGGGGGTACCGGTACTACTCAGGAGTACTGATGGGGGTATACGGGTACTACCCTGGAGCACCGGGCGGGGTTACGGGTACTACACCAGAGCGTCGGGAAGGAACGCCAGGCCTACCCTGGTGCATCAGATAGGGATACCGTGCCTACCCTGGATAGTCAAGATGGGAGGCTGATATCCAACACCAAACGCTCATTGGAACAACAGTTAGAACTCCGGCGCATCACAAAGGGTTCTGCCACTGGCCCATAGTACTGTTGTGGGAACATGTTCTATCCCGGAACGTCGCCTATGGACACCGGGCCTAACGCGAAGGGTCAAGTATGAAGGGTGGGTCTAAACCTGCGCGCCCGTAGGGACAGCAGGTGTACCCTGGAGTACCGACGGGGGTATACGGGTACTACACAGGAGTACCAACAGGGGTAACGGTACTACTCCGGAGTACCGATGGGGGTATATGGGTACTACACTGGAGCACCGGGCAGGGTTACCGTTACTACACCAGAGCGTCGGGAAACTACGCCAGGCCTACACCGGAGCATCAGGTCGGGATACCGGGCCTACACTGGAGGGTCAGGATGGGAGGCTGAGATCTAACACCGTGTGCCGTTTGGGACAACAGTTAGATCTCTGGCGCATCACAAAGCTTTTTGCCACTGGCCCATTGTACTGTTCTGGGAGCGGGTTCTATCCCAGAACGTTGCCTAGGGACACCGGGCCTAATGCGGAAGGTCAGGTAGGAAGGAAGGGTCTAAACCCACTTGCACGTGGGGACAGCAGGTGTACCCCGGAGTACCGACGGGGTATACGGGTACTACACCGGAGTACCAACGGGGGTACGGGTACTACTGCGGAGTACTGACGAGGGTATACGGGTACTACCCTGGAGCACCGGGCAGGGTTACGGGTACTACACCAGAGCGTCGGGAAGGGACGCCAGGCCTACCCTGGAGCATCAGGTCGGGATACCGGGCCTACCCTGGAGGGTCAGGATGGGAGGCTGAGATCTAACACCACGTGCCGTTTGGGACAACAGAACTCCGGCGCATCACAAAGGGTTCTGCCCCGGGCCCATAGTACTGTTGTGGGAACGGGTTCTATCCCAGAACGTCGCCTATGGACACGAGGCCTAACGCGGAGGGTCAGGATGGAAGGGTTTGTCCAAACCCGCGCGCCCGTAGGGACAGCAGGTGTACCCCGGAGTACCGATGGGGGTATACGGGTACTACACAGGAGTACCAACAGGGGTACCGGTACTACTCTGGAGTACTGACAGGGGTACCCTGGCATTGCGCCGGAGCACCGGGCGGGGTTAATGGTACTACACCAGAGCGTCGGGAAGGGACGCCAGGCCTACCCTGGAGCATCAGGTCGGGATACCGGGCCTACCCTGGAGGGTCAGGATGGGAGGCTGAGATCTAACACCGTGTGCCGTTTGGGACAACAGTTAGAACTCCGGCGCATCACAAAGGGTTCTGCCACTGGACCATAGTACTGGTGTGGGAACATGTTCTATCCCGGAACGTCACCTATGGACACCGGGCCTACCGCCGCGAGTCAGGTCGGAAGGCTGGTTCTCAACCCGCGTGCTCGTAGGCACAGCATGTGTACCCTGGAGTACCGACGGGGGTATACGGGTACTACACCGGAGTACCAACAGGTTTACCGGTACTACCCCGGAGTACCTACGGGGGTATACGGGTACTACCCTGGAGCACCGTGCGGGGTGATGGGTACTACACCAGAGCATCGGGCACGGACGCCAGGGCTATCCCGGAGCATCAGGTTGGGATACCGGGACTACCCTGGAGGGTCAGGATGGGAGGCTGAGATCTAACACCGCGCGCCTGTTGTGATAACAGTTAGAACTCCGGCGCATCACAAAGGGTTCTGCTACGGGCCCATAGTACTGTTGTGGGAACGGGTTCTATCCCGGAACGTCGCCTATGGACACGAGGCCTAACGCGGAGGGTCAGGTTGGAAGGGTGTGTCCAAACCCGCGCGCCCGTAGGGACAGCAGGTGTACCCCGGAGTACCGACGGGGGTATACGGGTACTACACCGGAGTACCAACGGGGGTACCGCTACTACTCCGGAGTACTGACGGAGGTACCCTGGCATTACCCTGGAGCACCGGGCGGGGTTACGGGTACTACACCAGAGCGTCGGAAAGGGACGCCAGGCCTAACGTGGAGCATCAGGTCGGGATACCGGGCCTAGCCTGGAGGGTCAGGATGGGAGGCTGAGATCTAACACCACGCGCCCGTTGGAACAACAGTTAGAACTCCGGCGCATCACAAAGGCTTCTGCCACTGGCCCATAGTACTGTTGTTGGAACATGTGCTATCCCTGAACGTCGCCTATGGACACGAGGCCTAAGGCGGAGGGTCAGGTAGGAAGGGTGTGTCCAAACCCGCGTGCCTGTAGGGACAGCAGGTGTACCCCGGAGTACCAACGGGGGTATACGGGTACTACACCGGAGTACCAACGGGGGTACCGGTACTACTCCGGAGTACTGATGGGGGTATACGTGTACTACCCTGGAGCACAGGGCGGGGTTAATGGTACTACACCAGAGCATCGGGAAGGGACGCCAGGCCTACCCTGGTGCATCAGATAGAGATACCGGGCCTACCCTGGAGGGTGAGGATGGGGGGCCGGGATCTAAAACCGCGCGCCCGTTGGAACAACAGTTAGAACTCTGGCGCATCACAAAGGCTTTTGCCACGGGCCGATAGTACTGGTGTGTGAACGGGTTCTATCCCGGAACGTCGCCTATGGACACCGGGCCTATCGCCGACAGTCAGGTAGGAAGTCTGGTTCTCAACCCGCATGCCCGTATGGACAGCAGGTGTATCCCGGAGTACCGACGGGGGTATACGGGTACTACACCGGAGTACCAACAGGGGTACCGGTACTACCCCGGAATACCGACGGGGGTATACGGGTACTACCCTGGAGCACAGGGCGGGGTTACGGGTACTACACCAGAGCATCGGGCAGGGACGCCAGGCCTAACCTGGTGCATCAGGTTGGGATACCGGGCCTAGCCTGGAGGGTCAGGATGGGAGGCTGAGATCTAACACCACGCGCCCGTTGGAACAACAGTTAGAACTCCGGCGCATCACAAAGGGTTCTGCCCCGGGCCCATAGTACTGTTGTGGGAACGGGTTCTATCCCGGAACGTCGCCTATGGACACGAGGCCTAACGCGGAGGGTCTGGTAGGAAGGCTGGTTCTCAACCCGCGTGCCCGTAGGGACAGCAGGTGTACCCCTGAGTACCGACGGGGGTATACGGGTACTACCCTGGAGCACCGGGCGGGGATACGGGTACTACACCAGAGCGTCGGGAAGGGACGCCAGGCCTACCCTGGAGCATCAGGTCGGGATACCGGGCCTACCCTGGAGGGTCAGGATGGGGGGCCGGGATCTAACACCGCGTGCCTGTTGGGACAACAGTTAGAACTCCGGTGCATCACAAAGGGTTCTGCCACTGGCCCATAGTACTGTTGTGGGAACATGTTCTATCCCGGAACGTCACCTATGGACAACGGGCCTAACGCGGAGGGTCTGGTAGGAAGGCTGGCTCTCAACCCGCGTGCCCGTAGGGACAGCAGGTGTACCCCGGAGTACCGACGGGGGTATACGGGTACTACACCGGAGTACCAACAGGTTTACCGGTACTACCCCGGAGTACCTACGGGGGTATACGGGTACTACCCTGGAGCACCGGGCGGGGTTACGGGTACTACACCAGAGCGTCGGGAAGGGACGCCAGGCCTACCCTGGTGCATCAGATAGGGATACCGGGCCTACCCTGGATAGTCAAGATGGGAGGCTGATATCTAACACTGCGTGCCGTTTGGGACAACAGTTAGAACTCCGGCGCATCACAAAGGGTTCTGCCACGGGCCCATAGTACTGGTGTGGGAACATGTTCTATCCCGGAATGTCGCCTATGGACACCGGGCCTAACGCGAAGGATCAAGTATGAAGGGTGGGTCTAAACCTGCGCGCCCGTAGGGACAGCAGGTGTACCCTGGAGTACCGACGGGGGTATACGGGTACTACACCGGAGTACCAACGGGGGTAACGGTACTACTCCGGAGTACCGATGGGGGTATAAGGGTACTACCCTGGAGCACCGGGCAGGGTTAACGTTACTACACCAGAGCGTCGGGAAGGGACGCCAGGCCTACCCTGGTGCATCAGATAGAGATACCGGGCCTACCCTGGAGGTTGAGGATGGGGGGCCGGGATCTAAAACCGCGCGCCCGTTGGAACAACAGTTAGAACTCTGGCGCATCACAAAGGCTTTTGCCACGGGCCGATAGTACTGGTGTGGGAACGGGTTCTATCCCGGAACGTCGCCTATGGACACCGGGCCTATCGCCGAGAGTCAGGTAGGAAGGCTGGCTCTCAACCCGCGTGCCCGTAGGGACAGCAGGTGTATCCCGGAGTACCGACGGGGGTATACGGGTACTACACCGGAGTACCAACAGGGGTACCGCTACTACTCCGGAGTACTGATGGGGGTACCCTGGCATTACCCTGGAGCACCGGGAGGGGTTACGGGTACCACACCAGAGTGTCGGGAAGGGACGCCAGGGCTACCCTGGAGCATCAGGTCGGGATACCGGGCCTAGCCTGGAGGGTCAGGATGGGAGGCTGAGATCTAACACCACGCGCCCGTTGGAACAACAGTTAGAACTCCGGCGCATCACAAAGGCTTCTACCACGGGCCCATAGTACTGTTTTGGGAACATGTGCTATCCCGGAACGTCGCCTATGGACACGAGGCCTAAGGCGGAGGGTCAGGTAGGAAGGGTGTGTCCAAACCCGCGTGCCTGTAGGAACAGCAGGTGTACCCCGGAGTACCGACGGGGGTATACGGGTACTACACCGGAGTACCAACAGGGGTAACGGTACTACTCCGGAGTACCGATGGGGGTATATGGGTACTACCCTGGAGCACCGGGCAGGGTTACAGTTACTACACCAGAGCGTCGGGAAGCTACGCCAGGCCTACACCGGAGCATCAGGTCGGGATACCGGGCCTACACTGGAGGGTCAGGATGGGAGGCTGAGATCTAACACCGTGTGCCGTTTGGGACAACAGTTAGAACTCTGGCGCATCACAAAGCTTTTTGCCACTGGCCCATAGTACTGTTCTGGGAGCGGGTTCTATCCAAGAACGTTGCCTAGGGACACCGGGCCTAACGCGGAAGGTCAGGTAGGAAGGGTGGGTCTAAACCCACTTGCACGTGGGGACAGCAGGTGTACCCCGGAGTACCGACGGGGGTATACGGGTACTACCCTGGAGCACCGGGCGGGGTTACGGGTACTACACCAGAGCGTCGGGAAGGGACGCCAGGCGTAACCTGGAGCATCAGGTCGGGATACCGGGCCTACCCTGGAGGGTCAGGATGGGAGGCTGAGATCTAACACCGCGTGCCGTTTGGGACAACAGTTAGAACTCCGGCGCATCACAAAGCTTTCTGCCACTGGCCCATAGTACTGCTGTGGGAGCGGGTTCTATCCCGGAACGTCGCCTATGGACACCGGGCCTAACGTGAAGGATCAAGTATGAAGGCTGGTTCTCAACCCGCGTGCCCGTAGGGACAGCAGGTGTACCCTGGAGTACTGACGGGGGTATACGGGTACTACACCGGAGTACCAAGGGGGGTACCGGTACTAATCCGGAGTACTGAGAGGGGTACCCTGGCATTGCGCCGGAGCACCGGGCGGGGTTAATGGTACTACACCAGAGTGTCGGGAAGGGACGCCAGGCCTACCCTGGAGCATCAGGTCGGGATACCGGGCCTACCCTGGAGGGTCAGGATGGGAGGCTGAGATCTAACACCGTGTGCCGTTTGGGACAACAGTTAGAACTCCGGCGCATCACAAAGGGTTCTCCACGGCCCCATAGTACTGGTGTGGGAACGGGTTCTATTCCGAAACGTCGCCTATGGACACGAGGCCTAATGCGGAGGGTCAGGTAGGAAGGCTGGTTCTCAACCCGCGTGCTTGTAGGCACAGCATGTGGACCCTGGAGTACCGACGGGGGTATACGGGTACTACACCGGAGTACCAACGGGGGTACCGGTACTACTCCGGAGTACTGACGGAGGTACCCTGGCATTACCCTGGAGCACCGGGAGGGGTTACGGGTACTACACCAGAGCGTCGGGAAGGGACGCCAGGCCTAACCTGGAGCATCAGGTCGGGATACCGGGCCTACCCTGGAGGGTCAGGATGGGAGGCTGAGATCTAACACCACGCGCCCGTTGGAACAACAGTTAGAACTCCGGCGCATCACAAAGGGTACTGGCCCGGGCCCATAGTACTATTTTGGAAACATGTGCTATCCCGGAACGTCGCCTATGGACACGAGGCCTAAGGCGGAGGGTCAGGTAGGAAGGGTGTGTCCAAACCCGCGTGCCTGTAGGAACAGCAGGTGTACCCCGGAGTACCGATGGGGGTATACGGGTACTACACCGGAGTACCAACAGGGGTACCGGTACTACTCAGGAGTACTGATGGGGGTATACGGGTACTACCCTGGAGCACCGAGTGGGGTTACGGGTACTACACCAGAGCGTCGGGAAGGAACGCCAGGCCTACCCTGGTGCATCAGATAGGGATACCGTGCCTACCCTGGATAGTCAAGATGGGAGGCTGATATCCAACACCAAACGCTCATTGGAACAACAGTTAGAACTCCGGCGCATCACAAAGGGTTCTGCCACTGGCCCATAGTACTGTTGTGGGAACATGTTCTATCCCGGAACGTCGCCTATGGACACCGGGCCTAACGCGAAGGGTCAAGTATGAAGGGTGGGTCTAAACCTGCGCGCCCGTAGGGACAGCAGGTGTACCCTGGAGTACCGACGGGGGTATACGGGTACTACACGGGAGTACCAACAGGGGTAACGGTACTACTCCGGAGTACCGATGGGGGTATATGTGTACTACACTGGAGCACCGGGCAGGGTTACCGTTACTACACCAGAGCGTCGGGAAACTACGCCAGGCCTACACCGGAGCATCAGGTCGGGATACCGGGCCTACACTGGAGGGTCAGGATGGGAGGCTGAGATCTAACACCGTGTGCCGTTTGGGACAACAGTTAGATCTCTGGTGCATCACAAAGCTTTTTGCCACTGGCCCATAGTACTGTTCTGGGAGCGGGTTCTATCCCAGAACGTTGCCTAGGGACACCGGGCCTAACGCGGAAGGTCAGGTAGGAAGGAAGGGTCTAAACCCACTTGCACGAGGGGACAGCAGGTGTACCCCGGAGTACCGACGGGGGTATACGGGTACTACACCGGAGTACCAACGGGGGTACCGGTACTACACCGGAGTACCAACGGGGGTATACGGGTACTACCCTGGAGCACCGGGCGGGGTTACGGGTACTACACCAGAGCATCGGGAAGGGACGCCAGGCCTACCCTGGAGCATCAGGTCGGGATACCGGGCCTACCCTGGAGGGTGAGGATGGGGGGCCGGGATCTAAAACCGCGCGCCCGTTGGAACAACAGTTAGAACTCTGGCGCATCACAAAGGCTTTTGCCACGGGCCGATAGTACTGGTGTGGGAACGGGTTCTATCCCGGAACGTCGCCTATGGACACCGGGCCTATCGCCGAGAGTCAGGTAGGAAGTCTGGTTCTCAACCCGCGTGCCCGTAGGGACAGCAGGTGTATCCCAGAGTACCGACGGGGGTATACGGGTACTACACCGGAGTACCAACAGGGGTACCGGTACTACCCCGGAATACCGACGGGGGTATACGGGTACTACCCTGGAGCACAGGGCGGGGTTACGGGTACTACACCAGAGCATCGGGCAGGGACGCCAGGCCTAACCTGGTGCATCAGGTTGGGATACCGGGCCTAGCCTGGAGGGTCAGGATGGGAGGCTGAGATCTAACACCACGCGCCCGTTGGAACAACAGTTAGAACTCCGGCGCATCACAAAGGGTTCTGCCCCGGGCCCATAGTACTGCTGTGGGAACGGGTTCTATCCCGGAACGTCGCCTATGGACACGAGGCCTAATGCGGAGGGTCAGGATGGAAGGGTGTGTCCAAACCCGCGTGCCCGTAGGGACAGCAGGTGTACCCCGGAGTACCGACGGGGGTATACGGGTACTACACCGGAGTACCAACAGGGGTACCGCTACTACTCCGGAGTACTGGTGGGGGTACCCTGGCATTACCCTGGAGCACCGGGAGGGGTTACGGGTACCACACCAGAGTGTCGGGAAGGGACGCCAGGCCTAACCTGGAGCATCAGGTCGGGATACCGGGCCTAGCCTGGAGGGTCAGGATGGGAGGCTGAGATCTAACACCACGCGCCCGTTGGAACAACAGTTAGAACTCCGGCGCATCACAAAGGCTTCTGCCACGGGCCCATAGTACTGTTTTGGGAACATGTGCTATCCCGGAACGTCGCCTATGGACACGAGGCCTAACGCAGAGGGTCAGGTTGGAAGGGTGTGTCCAAACCCGCGCGCCCGTAGGGACAGCAGGTGTACCCCGGAGTACCGATGGGGGTATACGGGTACTACACCGGAGTACCAACAGGGGTACCGCTACTACTCCAGAGTACTGACGGAGGTACCCTGGCATTACCCTGGAGCACCGGGTGGGGTTACGGGTACTACACCAGAGCGTCGGAAAGGGACGCCAGGCCTAACGTGGAGCATCAGGTCGGGATACCGGGCCTAGCCTGGAGGGTCAGGATGGGAGGCTGAGATCTAACACCACGCGCCCGTTGGAACAACAGTTAGAACTCCGGCGCATCACAAAGGCTTCTGCCACTGGACCATAGTACTGTTGTTGGAACATGTGCTATCCCTGAACGTCGCCTATGGACACGAGGCCTAAGGCGGAGGGTCAGGTAGGAAGGGTGTGTGCAAACCCGCGTGCCTGTAGGGACAGCAGGTGTACCCCGGAGTACCGACAGGGGTATACGGGTACTACACCGGAGTACCAACGGGGGTACCGGTAGTACCCTGGAGTACCGATGGGGGTATATGGGTTCTACCCTGGAGCACAGGGCGGGGTTACCGGTACTACACCAGAGCATCGGGCACGGACGCCAGGGCTATTCCGGAGCATCAGGTTGGGATACCGGGACTACCCTGGAGGGTCAAGATGGGAGGCTGAGATCTAACACCGCGTGCCTGTTGGGCTAACAGTTAGAACTCCGGCGCATCACAAAGGGTTCTCCACGGCCCCATAGTACTGGTGTGGGAACGTGTTCTATTCCGAAACGTCGCCTATGGACACGAGGCCTAACGCGGAGGGTCCGGTAGGAAGGCTGGTTCTCAACCCGCGTGCTTGTAGGCACAGCATGTGGACCCTGGAGTACCGACGGGGGTATACGGGTACTACACCGGAGTACCAACGGGGGTACCGGTACTACTCCGGAGTACTGACGGGGGTACCCTGGCAATACCCCGGAGCACCGGGCGGGGTTATGGGTACTACACCACAGCGTCGGGAAGGGACGCCAGGCCTAACCTGGAGCATCAGGTCGGGATACCGGGCCTACCCTGGAGGGTCAGGATGGGAGGCTGAGATCTAACACCACGCGCCCATTGGAACAACAGTTAGAACTCCGGCGCATCACAAAGGGTTCTGCCACTGGCCCATAGTACTGTTGTGGGAACATGTTCTATCCCGGAACGTCACCTATGGACAACGGGCCTAACGCGGAGGGTCTGGTAGGAAGGCTGGTTCTCAACCCGCGTGCCCGTAGGGACAGCAGGTGTACCCCGGAGTACCGACGGGGGTATACGGGTACTACACCGGAGTACCAACGGGGGTACCGGTACTACTCCGGAGTACTGATGGGGGTATACGTGTACTACCCTGGAGCACCGGGCGGGGTTACGGGTACTACACCAGAGCATCGGGCACAGACGCCAGGGCTATCCCGGAGCATCAGGTTGGGATACCGGGCCTACCCTGGATAGTCAAGATGGGAGGCTGATATCTAACACCGCGTGCCTTTTGGGACAACAGTTAGAACTCCGGCGCATCACAAAGGGTTCTGCCACGGGCCCATAGTACTGGTGTGGGAACATGTTCTATCCCGGAACGTCGCCTATGGACACCGGGCCTAACGCGAAGGGTCAAGTATGAAGGGTGGGTCTAAACCTGCGCGCCCGTAGGGACAGCAGGTGTACCCTGGAGTACCGACGGGGGTATACGGGTACTACATCGGAGTACCAACAGGGGTAACGGTACTACTCCGGAGTACCGACAGTGGTATACGGGTAGTACACTGGAGCACCGGGCAGGGTTACAGTTACTACACCAGAGCGTCGGGAAGCTACGCCAGGCCTACACCGGAGCATCAGGTCGGGATACCGGGCCTACCCTGGAGGGTCAGGATGGGAGGCTGAGATCTAACACCGCGTGCCGTTTGGGACAACAGTTAGAACTCCGGCGCATCACAAAGGGTTCTGCCCCGGGCCCATAGTACTGTTGTGGGAACGGGTTCTATCCCAGAACGTCACCTAGGGACACCGGGCCTAATGCGGAGGGTCAGGTAGGAAGGAAGGGTCTAAACCCACTTGCACGTGGGGACAGCAGGTGTACCCCGGAGTACCGACGGGGGTATACGGGTACTACACCGGAGTACCAACGGGGGTACTGGTACTACCCCGGAGTACCGACGGGGGTATACGGGTACTACCCTGGAGCACAGGGCGGGGTTACGGGTACTACACCAGAGCTTCAGGAAGGGAAGCCAGGCCTAACCTGGAGCATCAGGTCGGGATACCGGGCCTACCCTGGAGGGTCAGGATGGGAGGCTGAGATCTAACACCGCGTGCCGTTTGGGACAACAGTTAGAACTCCGGCGCATCACAAAGCTTTCTGCCACTGGCCCATAGTACTGCTGTGGGAGCGGGTTCTATCCCGGAACGTCTTCTATGGACACCGGGCCTAACGTGAAGGGTCAAGTATGAAGGCTGGTTCTCAACCCGCGTGCCCGTAGGGACAGCAGGTGTACCCCGGAGTACTGACGGGGGTATACGGGTACTACACCGGAGTACCAAGGGGGGTACCGGTACTAATCCGGAGTACTGAGAGGGGTACCCTGGCATTGCGCCGGAGCACCGGGCGGGGTTAATGGTACTACACCAGAGCGTCGGGAAGGGACGCCAGGCCTAACCTGGAGCATCAGGTCGGGATACCGGGCCTACCCTGGAGGGTCAGGATGGGAGGCTGAGATCTAACACCGTGTGCCGTTTGGGACAACAGTTAGAACTCCGGCGCATCACAAAGGGTTCTCCACGGCCCCATAGTACTGGTGTGGGAACGGGTTCTATTCCGAAACGTCGCCTATGGACACGAGGCCTAATGCGGAGGGTCAGGTAGGAAGGCTGGTTCTCAACCCGCGTGCTTGTAGGCACAGCATGTGGACCCTGGAGTACCGACGGGGGTATACGGGTACTACACCGGAGTACCAACGGGGGTACCGGTACTACTCCGGAGTACTGACGGGGGTACCCTGGCAATACCCCGGAGCACCGGGCGGGGTTATGGGTACTACACCACAGCGTCGGGAAGGGACGCCAGGCCTAACCTGGAGCATCAGGTCGGGATACCGGGCCTACCCTGGAGGGTCAGGATGGGAGGCTGAGATCTAACACCACGCGCCCATTGGAACAACAGTTAGAACTCCGGCGCATCACAAAGGGTTCTGCCACTGGCCCATAGTACTGTTGTGGGAACATGTTCTATCCCGGAACGTCACCTATGGACAACGGGCCTAACGCGGAGGGTCTGGTAGGAAGGCTGGTTCTCAACCCGCGTGCCCGTAGGGACAGCAGGTGTACCCCGGAGTACCGACGGGGGTATACGGGTACTACACCGGAGTACCAACGGGGGTACCGGTACTACTCCGGAGTACTGATGGGGGTATACGTGTACTACCCTGGAGCACCGGGCGGGGTTACGGGTACTACACCAGAGCATCGGGCACAGACGCCAGGGCTATCCCGGAGCATCAGGTTGGGATACCGGGACTACCCTGGAGGGTCAAGATGGGAGGCTGAGATCTAACACCGCGCGCCTGTTGGGATAACAGTTAGAACTCCGGCGCATCACAAAGGGTTCTGCCACGGGCCCATAGTACTGTTGTGGGAACATGTTCTATCCCGGAACGTCGCCTATGGACACGAGGCCTAACGCGGAGGGTCAGGTTAGAAGGGTGTGTCCAAACCCGCGCGCCCGTAGGGACAGCAGGTGTACCCCGGAGTACCGATGGGGGTATACGGGTACTACACCAGAGTAGCAACAGGGGTAGCGCTACTACTCCGGAGTACTGACGGAGGTACCCTGGCATTACCCTGGAGCACCGGGCGGGGTTACGGGTACCACACCAGAGCGTCGGAAAGGGACGCCAGGCCTAACCTGGAGCATCAGGTCGGGATACCGGGCCTACCCTGGAGGGTCAGGATGGGAGGCTGAGATCTAACACCACGCGCCCGTTGGAACAACAGTTAGAACTCCGGCGCATCACAAAGGCTTCTGCCACTGGCCCATAGTACTGTTGTTGGAACATGTGCTATCCCGGAACGTCGCCTATGGACACGAGGCCTAAGGCGGAGGGTCAGGTAGGAAGGGTGTGTCCAAACCCGCGTGCCTGTAGGGACAGCAGGTGTACCCCGGAGTACCGACGGGGGTATATGGGTACTACACCGGAGTACCAACGGGGGTACCGGTACTACTCCGGAGTAGTGATGGGGGTATACGTGTACTACCCTGGAGCACAGGGCGGGGTTAATGGTACTACACCAGAGCGTCGGGAAGGAACGCCAGGCCTACCCTGGTGCATCAGATAGGGATACCGGGCCTACCCTGGATAGTCAAGATGGGAGGCTGATATCTAACACCGCGTGCCTTTTGGGACAACAGTTAGAACTCCGGCGCATCACAAAGGGTTCTGCCACGGGCCCATAGTACTGGTGTGGGAACATGTTCTATCCCGGAACGTCGCCTATGGACACCGGGCCTAACGCGAAGGGTCAAGTATGCAGGGTGGGTCTAAACCTGCGCGCCCGTAGGGACAGCAGGTGTACCCTGGAGTACCGACGGGGGTATACGGGTACTACATCGGAGTACCAACAGGGGTAACGGTACTACTCCGGAGTACCGACAGTGGTATACGGGTACTACCCTGGAGCACCGGGCAGGGTTACAGTTACTACACCAGAGCGTCGGGAAGCTACGCCAGGCCTACCCCGGAGCATCAGGTCGGGATACCGGGCCTACCCTGGAGGGTCAGGATGGGAGGCTGAGTTCTAACACCGCGTGCCGTTTGGGACAACAGTTAGAACTCCGGCGCATCACAAAGGGTTCTGCCCCGGGCCCATAGTACTGTTGTGGGAACGGGTTCTATCCCAGAACGTCACCTAGGGACACCGGGCCTAATGCGGAGGGTCAGGTAGGAAGGAAGGGTCTAAACCCACTTGCACGTGGGGACAGCAGGTGTACCCCGGAGTACCGACGGGGGTATACGGGTACTACACCGGAGTACCAACGGGGGTACTGGTACTACCCCGGAGTACCGACGGGGGTATACGGGTACTACCCTGGAGCACAGGGCGGGGTTACGGGTACTACACCAGAGCTTCAGGAAGGGAAGCCAGGCCTAACCTGGAGCATCAGGTCGGGATACCGGGCCTACCCTGGAGGGTCAGGATGGGAGGCTGAGATCTAACACCGCGTGCCGTTTGGGACAACAGTTAGAACTCCGGCGCATCACAAAGCTTTCTGCCACTGGCCCATAGTACTGCTGTGGGAGCGGGTTCTATCCCGGAACGTCGCCTATGGACACCGGGCCTAACGTGAAGGGTCAAGTATGAAGGCTGGTTCTCAACCCGCGTGCCCGTAGGGACAGCAGGTGTACCCCGGAGTACTGACGGGGGTATACGGGTACTACACCGGAGTACCAAGGGGGGTACCGGTACTAATCCGGAGTACTGAGAGGGGTACCCTGGCATTGCGCCGGAGCACCGGGCGGGGTTAATGGTACTACACCAGAGCGTCGGGAAGGGATGCCAGGCCTAACCTGGAGCATCAGGTCGGGATACCGGGCCTACCCTGGAGGGTCAGGATGGGAGGCTGAGATCTAACACCGTGTGCCGTTTGGGACAACAGTTAGAACTCCGGCGCATCACAAAGGGTTCTCCACGGCCCCATAGTACTGGTGTGGGAACGGGTTCTATTCCGAAACGTCGCCTATGGACACGAGGCCTAATGCGGAGGGTCAGGTAGGAAGGCTGGTTCTCAACCCGCGTGCTTGTAGGCACAGCATGTGGACCCTGGAGTACCGACGGGGGTATACGGGTACTACACCGGAGTACCAACGGGGGTACCGGTACTACTCCGGAGTACTGATGGGGGTACCCTGGCAATACCCCGGAGCACCGGGCGGGGTTATGGGTACTACACCACAGCGTCGGGAAGGGAAGCCAGGCCTAACCTGGAGCATCAGGTCGGGATACCGGGCCTACCCTGGAGGGTCAGGATGGGAGGCTGAGATCTAACACCACGCGCCCATTGGAACAACAGTTAGAACTCCGGCGCATCACAAAGGGTTCTGCCACTGGCCCATAGTACTGTTGTGGGAACATGTTCTATCCCGGAATGTCGCCTATGGAAACGAGGCCTAATGCGGAGGGTGAGGTAGGAAGGCTGGTTCTCAACCCGCGTGCCCGTAGGGACAGCATGTATACCCCGGAGTACCGATGGGGGTATATGGGTACTACACCGGAGTACCAACGGGGGTACCGGTACTACTCCGGAGTACTGATGGGGGTATACGTGTACTACCCTGGAGCACCGGGCGGGGTTACGGGTACTACACCAGAGCATCGGGCACGGACGCCAGGGCTATCCCGGAGCATCAGGTTGGGATACCGGGACTACCCTGGAGGGTCAAGATGGGAGGCTGAGATCTAACACCGCGCGCCTGTTGGGATAACAGTTAGAACTCCGGCGCATCACAAAGGGTTCTGCCACGGGCCCATAGTACTGTTGTGGGAACATGTTCTATCCCGGAACGTCGCCTATGGACACGAGGCCTAACGCGGAGGGTCAGGTTAGAAGGGTGTGTCCAAACCCGCGCGCCCGTAGGGACAGCAGGTGTACCCCGGAGTACCGATGGGGGTATACGGGTACTACACCGGAGTAGCAACAGGGGTAGCGCTACTACTCCGGAGTACTGACGGAGGTACCCTGGCATTACCCTGGAGCACCGGGCGGGGTTACGGGTACCACACCAGAGCGTCGGAAAGGGACGCCAGGCCTAACCTGGAGCATCAGGTCGGGATACCGGGCCTACCCTGGAGGGTCAGGATGGGAGGCTGAGATCTAACACCACGCGCCCGTTGGAACAACAGTTAGAACTCCGACGCATCACAAAGGCTTCTGCCACTGGCCCATATTACTGTTTTGGGAACATGTGCTATCCCGGAACGTCGCCTATGGACACGAGGCCTAAGGCGGAGGGTTAGGTAGGAAGGGTGTGTCCAAACCCGCGTGCCTGTAGGGACAGCAGGTGTACCCCGGAGTACCGACGGGGGTATATGGGTACTACACCGGAGTACCAACGGGGGTACCGGTACTACTCCGGAGTAGTGATGGGGGTATACGTGTACTACCCTGGAGCACAGGGCGGGGTTAATGGTACTACACCAGAGCGTCGGGAAGGAACGCCAGGCCTACCCTGGTGCATCAGATAGGGATACCGGGCCTACCCTGGATAGTCAAGATGGGAGGCTGATATCTAACACCGCGTGCCTTTTGGGACAACAGTTAGAACTCCGGCGCATCACAAAGGGTTCTGCCACGGGCCCATAGTACTGGTGTGGGAACATGTTCTATCCCGGAACGTCGCCTATGGACACCGGGCCTAACGCGAAGGGTCAAGTATGAAGGGTGGGTCTAAACCTGCGCGCCCGTAGGGACAGCAGGTGTACCCTGGAGTACCGACGGGGGTATATGGGTACTACATCGGAGTACCAACAGGGGTAACGGTACTACTCCGGAGTACCGACGGGGGTATATGGGTACTACCCTGGAGCACCGGGCAGGGTTACCGTTACTATACCAGAGCGTCGGGAAGCTACGCCAGGCCTACACCGGAGCATCAGGTTGGGATACCGGGCCTACACTGGAGGGTCAGGATGGGAGGCTGAGATCTAACACCGTGTGCCGTTTGGGACAACAGTTAGAACTCTGGCGCATCACAAAGCTTTTTGCCACTGGCCCATACTACTGTTCTGGGAGTGGGTTCTATCCCAGAAAGTTGCCTAGGGACACCGGGCCTAACACGGAAGTTCAGGTAGGAAGGAAGGGTCTAAACCCACTTGCACGTGGGGACAGCAGGTGTACCCCGGAGTACCGACGGGGGTATACGGGTACTACACCGGAGTACCAACGGGGGTACCGGTACTACCCCGGAGTACCGAAGAAGGTATACGGATACTACCCTGGAGCAGCGGGCGGGGTTACCGGTACTACACCAGAGCATCGGGAAGGGACGCCAGGCCTACCCTGGTGCATCAGATAGAGTTACCGGGCCTTCCCTGGAGGGTGAGAATGGGGGGCCGGGATCTAAAACCGCGCGCCCGTTGGAACAACAGTTAGAACTCTGGCGCATCAAAAAGGCTTTTGCCACGGGCCGATAGTACTGTTGTGGGAACGGGTTCTATCCCGGAACGTCGCCTATGGACACCGGGCCTATCGCCGAGAGTCAGGTAGGAAGTCTGGTTCTCAACCCGGGTGCCCGTAGGGACAGCAGGTGTATCCCGGAGTACCGACGGGGGTATACGGGTACTACACCGGAGTACCAACAGGGGTACCGGTACTACCCCGGAATACCGACGGGGGTATACGGGTACTACCCTGGAGCACCGGGCGGGGTTACGGGTACTACACCAGAGCATCGGGCAGGCACGCCAGGCCTAACCTGGTGCATCAGGTTGGGATACCGGGCCTAGCCTGGAGGGTCAGGATGGGAGGCTGAGATCTAACACCACGCGCCCCTTGGAACAACAGTTAGAACTCCGGCGCATCACAAAGGGTTCTGCCCCGGGCCCATAGTACTGCTGTGGGAACGGGTTCTATCCCGGAACGTCGCCTATGGACACGAGGCCTAACGCGGAGGGTCAGGTTGGAAGGGTGTGTCCAAACCCGTGCGCCCGTAGGGACAGCAGGTGTACCCCGGAGTACCGACGGGGGTATACGGGTACTACACCGGAGTACCAACAGGGGTACCGCTACTACTCCGGAGTACTGACGGAGGTACCCTGGCATTACCCTGGAGCACCGGGCGGGGTTACGGGTACTACACCAGAGCGTCGGGAAGGGAAGCCAGGCCTAACGTGGAGCATCAGGTCGGGATACCGGGCCTAGCCTGGAGGGTCAGGATGGGAGGCTGAGATCTAACACCACGCGCCCGTTGGAACAACAGTTAGAACTCCGGCGCATCACAAAGGCTTCTGCCACTGGCCCATAGTACTGTTGTTGGAACACGTGCTATCCCTGAACGTCGCCTATGGACACGAGGCCTAAGGCGGAGGGTCAGGTAGGAAGGGTGTGTGCAAACCCGCGTGCCTGTAGGGACAGCAGGTGTACCCCAGAGTACCGACAGGGGTATACGGGTACTACACCGGAGTACCAACGGGGGTACCGGTAGTACCCTGGAGTACCGATGGGGGTATATGGGTTCTACCCTGGAGCACCGGGAGGGGTTACTGGTACTACACCAGAGCATCGGGCACGGACGCCAGGGCTATCCCGGAGCATCAGGTTGGGATACCGGGACTACCCTGGAGGGTCAAGATGGGAGGCTGAGATCTAACACCGCGCGCCTGTTGGGATAACAGTTAGAACTCCGGCGCATCACAAAGGGTTCTGCCACAGTCCCATAGTACTGTTGTGGGAACATGTTCTATCCCGGAACGTCGCCTATGGACACCGGGCCTAACGCGAAGGGTCAAGTATGAAGGGTGGGTCTAAACCTGCGCGCCCGTAGGGACAGCAGGTGTACCCTGGAGTACCGACGGGGGTATACGGGTACTACACCGGAGTACCAACGGGGGTACGGGTACTACTGCGGAGTACTGACGAGGGTATACGGGTACTACCCTGGAGCACCGGGCAGGGTTACAGTTACTACACCAGAGCGTCGGGAAGGGACGCCAGGCCTAACCTGGAGCATCAGGTCGGGATACCGGGCCTACCCTGGAGGGTCAGGATGGGAGGCTGAGATCTAACACCGCGTGCCGTTTGGGACAACAGTTAGAACTCCGGCGCATCACAAAGGGTTCTGCCACGGGCCCATAGTACTGTTGTGGGAACATGTTCTATCCCGGAACGTCGCCTATGGACACCGGGCCTAACGCGAAGGGTCAAGTATGAAGGGTGGGTCTAAACCTGCGCGCCCGTAGGGACAGCAGCTGTACCCTGGAGTACCGACGGGGGTATATGGGTACTACATCGGAGTACCAACAGGGGTAACGGTACTACTCCGGAGTACCGATGGGGGTATATGGGTACTACCCTGGAGCACCGGGCAGGGTTACAGTTACTACACCAGAGCGTCGGGAAGCTACGCCAGGCCTACACCGGAGCATCAGGTCGGGATACCGGGCCTACCCTGGAGGGTCAGGATGGGAGGCTGAGATCTAACACCGCGTGCCGTTTGGGACAACAGTTAGAACTCTGGCGCATCACAAAGCTTTTTGCCACTGGCCCATAGTACTGTTCTGGGAGCGGGTTCTATCCGAGGACGTTGCCTAGGGACACCGGGCCTAACGCGGAAGGTCAGGTAGGAAGGGTGGGTCTAAACCCACTTGCACGTGGGGAAAGCAGGTGTACCCCGGAGTACCGACGGGGGTATACGGGTACTACACCGGAGTACCAACGGGGGTACGGGTACTACCCCGGAGTACCGACGGGGGTATACGGGTACTACACCGGAGTATAACGGGGGTACCGGTACTACTCCGGAGTACTGACGGGGGTACCCTGGCATTACCCTGGAGCACCGGGCGGGGTTACGGGTACTACACCAGAGCGTCGGGAAGGGACGCCAGGCCTAACCTGGAGCATCAGGTCGGGATACCGGGCCTACCCTGGAGGGTCAGGATGGGAGGCTGAGATCTAACACCGCGTGCCCGTTGGAACAACAGTTAGAACTCCGGCGCATCACAAAGGGTTCTGCCACTGGCCCATAGTACTGTTGTGGGAACATGTTCTATCCGGAATGTCACCTATGGAAACGAGGACTAACGCGGAGGGTCAGGTAGGAAGGCTGGTTCTCAACCCACGTGCCTGTAGGGACAGCATGTGTACCCCGGAGTACTGACGGGGGTATAAGGGTACTACACCGGAGTACCAACGGGGGTACCGGTACTACTCCGGAGTACTGATGGGGGTATACGGGTACTACCCTGGAGCACAGGGCGGGGTTAATGGTACTACACCAGAGCGTCGGGAAGGGACGCCAGGCCTACCCTGGTGTATCAGGTCGGGATACCGGGCCTACCCTGGAGGGTCAGCATGGGAGGCTGAGATCTAACACCGCGTGCCTTTTGGGACAACAGTTAGAACTCCGGTGCATCACAAAGGTTCTGCCACTGGCCCATAGTACTGTTGTGGGAACATGTTCTATCCCGGAACGTCACCTATGGACAACGGGCCTAACGCGGAGGGTCTGGTAGGAAGGCTGGTTCTCAACCCGCGTGCCCATAGGGACAGCAGGTGTACCCCGGAGTACCGACGGGGGTATACGTGTACTACACCGGAGTACCAACAGGTTTACCGGTACTACCCCGGAGTACCTACGGGGGTATACGGGTACTACCCTGGAGCACCGGGCGGGGTGACGGGTACTACACCAGAGCATCGGGCACGGACGCCAGGGCTATCCCGGAGCATCAGGTTGGGATACCGGGACTACCCTGGAGGGTCAAGATGGGAGGCTGAGATCTAACACCGCGCGCCTGTTGGGATAACAGTTAGAACTCCGGCGCATCACAAAGGGTTCTGCTACGGGCCCATAGTACTGTTGTGGGAACATGTTCTATCCCGGAACGTCGCCTATGGACACCGGGCCTAACGCGAAGGGTCAGGTTGGAAGGGTGTGTCCAAACCCGCGCGCCCGTAGGGACAGCAGGTGTACCCCGGAGTACCGACGGGGGTATACGGGTACTACACCGGAGTACCAACGGGGGTACGGGTACTACTGCGGAGTACTGACGAGGGTATACGGGTACTACCCTGGAGCACCGGGCGGGGTTACGGGTACTACACCAGAGCGTCGGGAAGGGACGCCAGGCCTAACCTGGAGCATCAGATCGGGATACCGGGCCTACCCTGGAGGGTCAGGATGGGAGGCTGAGATCTAACACCACGCGCCCATTGGAACAACAGTTAGAACTCCGGCGCATCACAAAGGGTTCTGCCACTGGCCCATAGTACTGTTGTGGGAACATGTTCTATCCCGGAATGTCGCCTATGGAAACGAGGCCTAACGCGAAGGGTCAAGTATGAAGGGTGGGTCTAAACCTGCGCGCCCGTAGGGACAGCATGTGTACCCCGGAGTACCGACGGGGGTATACGGGTACTACACCGGAGTACCAACAGGGGTACCGGTACTACTCCGGAGTACCGATGGGGGTATATGGGTACTACCCTGGAGCACCGGGCAGGGTTACAGTTACTACACCAGAGCGTCGGGAAGCTACGTCAGGCTTACACCGGAGCATCAGGTCGGGATACCGGGCCTACACTGGAGGGTCAGGATGGGAGGCTGAGATCTAACACCGCGTGCCGTTTGGGACAACAGTTAGAACTCTGGCGCATCACAAAGGCTTTTGCCACGGGCCGATAGTACTGGTGTGGGAACGGGTTCTATCCCGGAACGTCGCCTATGGACACTGGGCCTAACGCGGAGGGTCAGGATGGAAGGGTGTGTCCAAACCCGCGCCCCCGTAGGGACAGCAGGTGTACCCCGGAGTACCGACGGGGGTATACGGGTACTACACCGGAGTACCAACGGGGGTACCGGTACTACTCCGGAGTACCGATGGGGGTATATGGGTACTACCCTGGAGCACCGGGCAGGGTTACAGTTACTACACCAGAGCGTCGGGAAGCTACGCCAGGCCTACACCGGAGCATCAGGTCAGGATACCGGGCCTACCCTGGAGGGTCAGGATGGGAGGCTGAGATCTAACACCGTGTGCCGTTTGGGACAACAGTTAGAACTCCGGCGCATCACAAAGGGTTCTGCCACTGGACCATAGTACTGGTGTGGGAACGGGTTCTATTCCGAAACGTCGCCTATGGACACCGGGCCTACCGCCGCGAGTCAGGTAGGAAGGCTGGTTCTCAACCCGCGTGCTCGTAGGCACAGCATGTGTACCCTGGAGTACCGACGGGGGTATACGGGTACTACACCGGAGTACCAACGGGGGTACTGGTACTACTCCAGAGTACTGACGGGGGTACCCTGGCATTACACTGGAGCACCGGGCGGGGTTACGGGTACTACACCAGAGCGTCGGGAAGGGACGCCAGGCCTAACCTGGAGCATCAGGTCGGGATACCGGGCCTACCCTGGAGGGTCAGGATGGGAGGCTGAGATCTAACACCGCGTGCCCGTTGGAACAACAGTTAGAACTCCGGCGCATCACAAAGGGTTCTGCCACTGGACCATAGTACTGTTGTGGGAACATGTTCTATCCCGGAACGTTGCCTATGGACACGAGGCCTAACGCGGAGGGTCAGGTAGGAAGGCTGGTTCTCAACCCGCGTGCCTGTAGGGACAGCATGTGTACCCCGGAGTACCGACGGGGGTATACGGGTACTACACCGGAGTACCAACGGGGGTACCGGTAGTACCCTGGAGTACCGACGAAGGTATACGGGTACTACCGTGGGGCACAGGGCGGGGTTACGGGTACTACACTAGAGCGTCGGGAAGGGAAGACAGGCCTAACCTGGAGCATCAGGTCGGGATACCGGGCCTACCCTGGAGGGTCAGCATGGGAGGCTGAGATCTAACACCAGGTGCCCATTGGAACAACAGTTAGAACTCCGGTGCATCACAAAGGGTTCTGCCACTGGCCCATAGTACTGTTGTGGGAACATGTTCTATCCCGGAACGTCACCTATGGACAACGGGCCTAACGCGGAGGGTCTGGTAGGAAGGCTGGCTCTCAACCCGCGTGCCCGTAGGGACAGCAGGTGTACCCCGGAGTACCGACGCCGGTATACGGGTACTACACCGGAGTACCAACAGGTTTACCGGAACTACCCCGGAGTACCTACGGGGGTATACGGGTACTACCCTGGAGCACCGGGCGGGGTGACGGGTACTACACCAGAGCATCGGGCACGGACGCCAGGGCTATCCCGGAGCATCAGGTTGGGATACCGGGACTACCCTGGAGGGTCAGGATGGGAGGCTGAGATCTAACACCACGCGCCCGTTGGAACAACAGTTAGAACTCCGACGCATCACAAAGGCTTCTGCCACTGGCCCATATTACTGTTTTGGGAACATGCGCTACCCCGGAACGTCGCCTATGGACACGAGGCCTAACGCGGAGGGTCAGGTAGGAAGGGTGTGTCCAAACCCGCGTGCCTGTAGGGACAGCAGGTGTACCCCGGAGTACCGACGGGGGTATACGGGTACTACACCGGAGTACCAACGGGGGTACCGGTACTACTCCGGAGTACTGATGGGGGTATACGTGTACTACCCTGGAGCACAGGGCGGGGTTAATGATACTACACCAGAGCGTCGGGAAGGAACGCCAGGCCTACCCTGGTGCATCAGATAGAGATACCGGGCCTACCCTGGAGGGTGAGGATGGGGGGCCGGGATCTAACACCACGCGCCCGTTGGAACAACAGTTAGAACTCTGGCGCATCACAAAGGGTTCTGCCACTGGCCCATAGTACTGTTGTGGGAACATGTTCTATCCCGGAACGTCACCTATGGACAACGGGCCTAACGCGGAGGGTCTGGTAGGAAGGCTGGCTCTCAACCCGCGTGCCCGTAGGGACAGCAGGTGTACCCCGGAGTACCGACGGGGGTATACGGGTACTACACCGGAGTACCAACAGGTTTACCGGTACTACCCCGGAGTACCTACGGGGGTATACGGGTACTACCCTGGAGCACCGGGCGGGGTTACGGGTACTACACCAGAGCGTCGGGAAGGGACGCCAGGCCTACCCTGGTGCATCAGATAGGGATACCGGGCCTACCCTGGATAGTCAAGATGGGAGGCTGATATCTAACACTGCGTGCCGTTTGGGACAACAGTTAGAACTCCGGCGCATCACAAAGGGTTCTGCCACGGGCCCATAGTACTGTTGTGGGAACATGTTCTATCCCGGAACGTCGCCTATGGACACCGGGCCTAACGCGAAGGGACAAGTATGAAGGGTGGGTCTAAACCTGCGCGCCCGTAGGGACAGCAGGTGTACCCTGGAGTACCGACGGGGGTATACGGGTACTACATCGGAGTACCAACAGGGGTAACGGTACTACTCCGGAGTACCGATGGGGGTATATGGGTACTACCCTGGAGCACCGGGCAGGGTTACCGTTACTACACCAGAGCGTCGGGAAGCTACGCCAGGCCTACACCGGAGCATCAGGTCGGGATACCGGGCCTACACTGGACGGTCAGGATGGGAGGCTGAGATCTAACACCGTGTGCCGTTTGGGACAACAGTTAGAACTCTGGCGCATCACAAAGCTTTTTGCCACTGGCCCATACTACTGTTCTGGGAGCGGGTTCTATCCCAGAACGTTGCCTAGGGACACCGGGCCTAACGCGGAAGGTCAGGTAGGAAGGAAGGGTCTAAACCCACTTGCACGTGGGGACAGCAGGTGTACCCCGGAGTACCGACGGGGGTATACGGGTACTACACCGGAGTACCAACGGGGGTACCGGTACTACACCGGAGTACCAACGGGCGTATACAGGTTCTACCCTGGAGCACCGGGCGGGGTTACCGGTACTACACCAGAGCATCGGGAAGGGACGCCAGGCCTACCCTGGTGCATCAGATAGAGATACCGGGCCTACCCTGGAGGGTGAGGATGGGGGGCCGGGATCTAAAACCGCGCGCCCGTTGGAACAACAGTTAGAACTCTGGCGCATCACAAAGGCTTTTGCCACGGGCCGATAGTACTGGTGTGGAAACGGGTTCTATCCCGGAACGTCGCCTATGGACACCGGGCCTATCGCCGAGAGTCAGGTAGGAAGGCTGGCTCTCAACCCGCGTGCCCGTAGGGACAGCAGGTGTATCCCGGAGTACCGACGGGGGTATACGGGTACTACACCGGAGTACCAACGGGGGTACCGGTACTACCCCGGTATACCGACGGGGGTATACGGGTACTACCCTGGAGCACCGGGCGGGGTGACGGGTACTACACCAGAGCATCGGGCAGGGACGCCAGGCCTAACCTGGTGCATCAGGTTGGGATACCGGGACTACCCTGGAGGGTCAAGATGGGAGGCTGAGATCTAACACCGCGCGCCTGTTGGGACAACAGTTAGAACTCAGGCGCATCACAAAGGGTTCCCAAGGCCCCATAGTACTGCTGTGGGAACGGGTTCTATCCCGGAACGTCGCCTATGGACACGAGGCCTAACACGGAGGGTCAGCTTAGAAGAGTGAGTCCAAACCCGCGCGCCCGTAGGGACAGCAGGTGTACCCCGGAGTACCGACGGGGGTATACGGGTACTAGACCGGAGTACCAACGGGGGCACTGGTACTACTCCGGAGTACTGACGAGGGTATACTTGTACTACCCTGGAGCACCGGGCAGGGTTACAGTTACTACACCAGAGCGTCGGGAAGGGACGCCAGGGCTATCCCGGAGCATCAGTTTGGGATACCGGGACTACCCTGGAGGGTCAAGATGGGAGGCTGAGATCTAACACCGCGCGCCTGTTGGGCTAACAGTTAGAACTCCGGCGCATCACAAAGGGTTCTGCCACGGGCCCATAGTACTGTTGTGGGAACATGTTCTATCCCGGAACGTCGCCTATGGACACCGGGCCTAACGCGAAGGGTCAAGTATGAAGGGTGGGTCTAAACCTGCGCGCCCGTAGGGACAGCAGGTGTACCCCGGAGTACCGACGGGGGTATACGGGTACTACACCGGAGTACCAACAGGGGTACCGGTACTACTCCGGAGTACCGATGGGGGTATATGGGTACTACCCTGGAGCACCGGGCAGGGTTACAGTTACTACACCAGAGCGTCGGGAAGCTACGTCAGGCCTACACCGGAGCATCAGGTCGGGATACCGGGCCTACACTGGAGGGTCAGGATGGGAGGCTGAGATCTAACACCGCGTGCCGTTTGGGACAACAGTTAGAACTCCGGCGCATCACAAAGGGTTCTGCCACTGGACCATAGTACTGGTGTGGGAACGGGTTCTATTCCGAAACGTCGCCTATGGACACCGGGCCTACCGCCGCGAGTCAGGTAGGAAGGCTGGTTCTCAACCCGCGTGCTCGTAGGCACAGCATGTGTACCCTGGAGTACCGACGGGGGTATACGGGTACTACACCGGAGTACCAACGGGGGTACTGGTACTACTCCAGAGTACTGACGGGGGTACCCTGGCATTACACTGGAGCACAGGGCGGGGTTACAGGTACTACACCAGAGCGTCGGGAAGGGACGCCAGGCCTAACCTGGAGCATCAGGTCGGGATACCGGGCCTACCCTGGAGGGTCAGCATGGGAGGCTGAGATCTAACACCGCGCGCCCGTGGGGAAAGCAGGTAGAACTCCGGCGCATCACAAAGGGTTCCGCCATGGCACCATAGAACTGGTGTGGGAACGGGTGCTATCCCGGAACGTCACCTAGGGACACCGGGCCTAACGCGGAGGGTCAGGTAGGAAGGCTGGTTCTCAACCCGCGTGCCTGTAGGGACAGCATGTGTACCCCGGAGTACCGACGGGGGTATACGGGTACTACACCGGAGTACCAACGGGGGTACCGGTAGTACCCTGGAGTACCGACGAAGGTATACGGGTACTACCGTGGGGCACAGGGCGGGGTTACGGGTACTACACTAGAGCGTCGGGAAGGGAAGACAGGCCTAACCTGGAGCATCAGGTCGGGATACCGGGCCTACCCTGGAGGGTCAGCATGGGAGGCTGAGATCTAACACCAGGTGCCCATTGGAACAACAGTTAGAACTCCGGTGCATCACAAAGGGTTCTGCCACTGGCCCATAGTACTGTTGTGGGAACATGTTCTATCCCGGAACGTCACCTATGGACAACGGGCCTAACGCGGAGGGTCTGGTAGGAAGGCTGGCTCTCAACCCGCGTGCCCGTAGGGACAGCAGGTGTACCCCGGAGTACCGACGCCGGTATACGGGTACTACACCGGAGTACCAACAGGTTTACCGGAACTACCCCGGAGTACCTACGGGGGTATACGGGTACTACCCTGGAGCACCGGGCGGGGTGACGGGTACTACACCAGAGCATCGGGCACGGACGCCAGGGCTATCCCGGAGCATCAGGTTGGGATACCGGGACTACCCTGGAGGGTCAGGATGGGAGGCTGAGATCTAACACCACGCGCCCGTTGGAACAACAGTTAGAACTCCGACGCATCACAAAGGCTTCTGCCACTGGCCCATATTACTGTTTTGGGAACATGCGCTATCCCGGAACGTCGCCTATGGACACGAGGCCTAACGCGGAGGGTCAGGTAGGAAGGGTGTGTCCAAACCCGCGTGCCTGTAGGGACAGCAGGTGTACCCCGGAGTACCGACGGGGGTATACGGGTACTACACCGGAGTACCAACGGGGGTACCGGTACTACACCGGAGTACCAACGGAGGTATACAGGTTCTACCCTGGAGCACCGGGCGGGGTTACCGGTACTACACCAGAGCATCAGGAAGGGACGCCAGGCCTACCCTGGTGCATCAGATAGAGATACCGGGCCTACCCTGGAGGTTGAGGATGGGGGGCCGGGATCTAAAACCGCGCGTCCGTTGGAACAACAGTTAGAACTCTGGCGCATCACAAAGGCTTTTGCCACGGGCCGATAGTACTGGTGTGGGAACGGGTTCTATCCCGGAACGTCGCCTATGGACACCGGGCCTATCGCCGAGAGTCAGGTAGGAAGGCTGGCTCTCAACCCGCGTGCCCGTAGGGACAGCAGGTGTACCCCGGAGTACCGACGGGGGTATACGGGTACTACACCGGAGTACCAACGGGGTTACCGGTACTACCCCGGTATACCGACGGGGGTATACGGGTACTACCCTGGAGCACCGGGCGGGGTGACGGGTACTACACCAGAGCATCGGGCAGGGACGCCAGGCCTAACCTGGTGCATCAGGTTGGGATACCGGGACTACCCTGGAGGGTCAAGATGGGAGGCTGAGATCTAACACCGCGCGCCTGTTGGGACAACAGTTAGAACTCAGGCGCATCACAAAGGGTTCCCAAGGCCCCATAGTACTGCTGTGGGAACGGGTTCTATCCCGGAACGTCGCCTATGGACACGAGGCCTAACGCGGAGGGTCAGCTTAGAAGAGTGAGTCCAAACCCGCGCGCCCGTAGGGACAGCAGGTGTACCCCGGAGTACCGACGGGGGTATACGGGTACTAGACCGGAGTACCAACGGGGGCACTGGTACTACTCCGGAGTACTGACGAGGGTATACTTGTACTACCCTGGAGCACCGGGCAGGGTTACAGTTACTACACCAGAGCGTCGGGAAGGGACGCCAGGGCTATCCCGGAGCATCAGGTTGGGATACCGGGACTACCCTGGAGGGTCAAGATGGGAGGCTGAGATCTAACACCGCGCGCCTGTTGGGCTAACAGTTAGAACTCCGGCGCATCACAAAGGGTTCTGCCACGGGCCCATAGTACTGTTGTGGGAACATGTTCTATCCCGGAACGTCGCCTATGGACACCGGGCCTAACGCGAAGGGTCAAGTATGAAGGGTGGGTCTAAACCTGCGCGCCCGTAGGGACAGCAGGTGTACCCCGGAGTACCGACGGGGGTATACGGGTACTACATCGGAGTACCAACAGGGGTAACGGTACTACTCCGGAGTACCGATGGGGGTATATGGGTACTACCCTGGAGCACCGGGCAGGGTTACCGTTACTACACCAGAGCGTCGGGAAGCTACGCCAGGCCTACACCGGAGCATCAGGTCGGGATACCGGGCCTACACTGGAGGGTCAGGATGGGAGGCTGAGATCTAACACCGTGTGCCGTTTGGGACAACAGTTAGAACTCTGGCGCATCACAAAGCTTTTTGCCACTGGCCCATACTACTGTTCTGGGAGCGGGTTCTATCCCAGAACGTTGCCTAGGGACACCGGGCCTAACGCGGAAGGTCAGGTAGGAAGGAAGGGTCTAAACCCACTTGCACGTGGGGACAGCAGGTGTACCCCGGAGTACCGACGGGGGTATATGGGTACTACACCGGAGTACCAACGGGGGTACGGGTACTACACCGGAGTACCAACGGGGGTATACAGGTTCTACCCTGGAGCACCGGGCGGGGTTACCGGTACTACACCAGAGCATCGGGAAGGGACGCCAGGCCTACCCTGGAGCATCAGATAGAGATACCGGGCCTACCCTGGAGGTTGAGGATGGGGGGCCGGGATCTAAAACCGCGCGTCCGTTGGAACAACAGTTAGAACTCTGGCGCATCACAAAGGCTTTTGCCACGGGCCGATAGTACTGGTGTGGGAACGGGTTCTATCCCGGAACGTCGCCTATGGACACCGGGCCTATCGCCGAGAGTCAGGTAGGAAGGCTGGCTCTCAACCCGCGTGCCCGTAGGGACAGCAGGTGTATCCCGGAGTACCGACGGGGGTATACGGGTACTACACCGGAGTACCAACGGGGTTACCGGTACTACCCCGGTATACCGACGGGGGTATACGGGTACTACCCTGGAGCACCGGGCGGGGTGACGGGTACTACACCAGAGCATCGGGCAGGGACGCCAGGCCTAACCTGGTGCATCAGGTTGGGATACCGGGACTACCCTGGAGGGTCAAGATGGGAGGCTGAGATCTAACACCGCGCGCCTGTTGGGACAACAGTTAGAACTCAGGCGCATCACAAAGGGTTCCCCACGGGCCCATAGTACTGTTGTGGGAACATGTTCTATCCCGGAACGTCGCCTATGGACACCGGGCCTAAGGCGAAGGGTCAAGTATGAAGGGTGGGTCTAAACCTGCGCGCCCGTAGGGACAGCAGGGCTACCTCGGAGTACCGACGGGGGTATACGGGTACTAGACCAGAGTACCAACGGGGGCACTGGTACTACTCCGGAGTACTGACGAGGGTATACTTGTACTACCCTGGAGCACCGGGCAGGGTTACAGTTACTACACCAGAGCGTCGGGAAGGGACGCCAGGGCTATCCCGGAGCATCAGGTTGGGATACCGGGACTACCCTGGAGGGTCAAGATGGGAGGCTGAGATCTAACACCGCGCGCCTGTTGGGCTAACAGTTAGAACTCCGGCGCATCACAAAGGCTTCTGCCACGGGCCCATAGTACTGTTGTGGGAACATGTTCTATCCCGGAACGTCGCCTATGGACACCGGGCCTAACGCGAAGGGTCAAGTATGAAGGGTGGGTCTAAACCTGCGCGCCCGTAGGGACAGCAGGTGTACCCCGGAGTACCGACGGGGGTATACGGGTACTACACCGGAGTACCAACGGGGGTACGGGTACTACTGCGGAGTACTGACGAGGGTATACGGGTACTACCCTGGAGCACCGGGCGGGGTTACGGGTACTACACCAGAGCGTCGGGAAGGGACGCCAGGCCTACCCTGGAGCATCAGGTCGGGATACCAGGCCTACCCTGGAGGGTCAGGATGGGAGGCTGAGATCTAACACCGCGTGCCGTTTGGGACAACAGTTAGAACTCCGGCGCATCACAAAGGGTTCTGCCCCGGGCCCATAGTACTGTTGTGGGAACGGGTTCTATCCCGGAACGTCGCCTATGGACACGAGGCCTAACGCGGAGGGTCAGGATGGAAGGGTGTGTCCAAACCCGCGTGCCCGTAGGGACAGCAGGTGTACCCCGGAGTACCGACGGGGGTATACGGGTACTACACCGGAGTACCAACAGGGGTACCGCTACTACTCCGGAGTACTGATGGGGGTACCCTGGCATTACCCTGGAGCACCGGGAGGGGTTACGGGTACCACACCAGAGTGTCGGGAAGGGACGCCAGGCCTAACCTGGAGCATCAGGTCGGGATACCGGGCCTACCCTGGAGGGTCAGGATGGGAGGCTGAGATCTAACACCACGCGCCCGTTGGAACAACAGTTAGAACTCCGACGCATCACAAAGGCTTCTGCCACGGGCCCATAGTACTGTTTTGGGAACATGTGCTATCCCGGAACGTCGCCTATGGACACGAGGCCTAAGGCGGAGGGTCAGGTAGGAAGGGTGTGTCCAAACCCGCGTGCCTGTAGGAACAGCAGGTGTACCCCGGAGTACCGACGGGGGTATACGGGTACTACACCGGAGTACCAATGGGGGTACCGGTACTACTCAGGAGTACTGATGGGGGTATACGGGTACTACCCTGGAGCACCTGGCGGGGTTAATGGTACTACACCAGAGCGTCGGGAAGGGACGCCTGGCCTACCCTGGTGCATCAGATAGGGATACCGGGCCTACCCTGGATAGTCAAGATGGGAGGCTGATATCTAACACCGCGCGCCCATTGGAACAACAGTTAGAACTCCGGCGCATCACAAAGGGTTCTGCCACGGGCCCATAGTACTGTTGTGGGAACATGTTCTATCCCGGAACGTCGCCTATGGACACCGGGCCTAACGCGAAGGGTCAAGTATGAAGGGTGGGTCTAAACCTGCGCGCCCGTAGGGACAGCAGGTGTACCCTGGAGTACCGACGCCGGTATATGGGTACTACATCGGAGTACCAACAGGGGTAACGGTACTACTCCGGAGTACCGATGGGGGTATATGGGCACTACCCTGGAGCACCGGGCAGGGTTACAGTTACTACACCAGAGCGTCGGGAAGCTACGCCAGGCCTACACCGGAGCATCAGGTCAGGATACCGGGCCTACCCTGGAGGGTCAGGATGGGAGGCTGAGATCTAACACCGTGTGCCGTTTGGGACAACAGTTAGAACTCCGGCGCATCACAAAGGGTTCTGCCACTGGACCATAGTACTGGTGTGGGAACGGGTTCTATTCCGAAACGTCGCCTATGGACACCGGGCCTACCGCCGCGAGTCAGGTAGGAAGGCTGGTTCTCAACCCGCGTGCTCGTAGGCACAGCATGTGTACCCTGGAGTACCGACGGGGGTATACGGGTACTACACCGGAGTACCAACGGGGGTACTGGTACTACTCCAGAGTACTGACGGGGGTACCCTGGCATTACACTGGAGCACCGGGAGGGGTTACGGGTACTACACCAGAGCGTCGGGAAGGGACGCCAGGCCTAACCTGGAGCATCAGGTCGGGATACCGGGCCTACCCTGGAGGGTCAGGATGGGAGGCTGAGATCTAACACCGCGTGCCCGTTGGAACAACAGTTAGAACTCCGGCGCATCACAAAGGGTTCTGCCACTGGACCATAGTACTGTTGTGGGAACATGTTCTATCCCGGAACGTTGCCTATGGACACGAGGCCTAACGCGGAGGGTCAGGTAGGAAGGCTGGCTCTCAACCCGCGTGCCTGTAGGGACAGCATGTGTACCCCGGAGTACCGACGGGGGTATACGGGTACTACACCGGAGTACCAACGGGGGTACCGGTAGTACCCTGGAGTACCGACGAAGGTATACGGGTACTACCGTGGGGCACAGGGCGGGTTTACGGGTACTACACTAGAGCGTCGGGAAGGGAAGACAGGCCTAACCTGGAGCATCAGGTCGGGATACTGGGCCTACCCTGGAGGGTCAGCATGGGAGGCTGAGATCTAACACCGCGTGCCCGTTGGAACAACAGTTAGAACTCCGGTGCATCACAAAGGGTTCTGCCACTGGCCCATAGTACTGTTGTGGGAACATGTTCTATCCCGGAACGTCACCTATGGACAACGGGCCTAACGCGGAGGGTCTGGTAGGAAGGCTGGCTCTCAACCCGCGTGCCCGTAGGGACAGCAGGTGTACCCCGGAGTACCGACGCCGGTATACGGGTACTACACCGGAGTACCAACAGGTTTACCGGAACTACCCCGGAGTACCTACGGGGGTATACGGGTACTACCCTGGAGCACCGGGCGGGGTGACGGGTACTACACCAGAGCATCGGGCACGGACGCCAGGGCTATCCCGGAGCATCAGGTTGGGATACCGGGACTACCCTGGAGGGTCAGGATGGGAGGCTGAGATGTAACACCACGCGCCCGTTGGAACAACAGTTAGAACTCCGACGCATCACAAAGGCTTCTGCCACTGGCCCATATTACTGTTTTGGGAACATGCGCTATCCCGGAACGTCGCCTATGGACACGAGGCCTAACGCGGAGGGTCAGGTAGGAAGGGTGTGTCCAAACCCGCGTGCCTGTAGGGACAGCAGGTGTACCCCGGAGTACCGACGGGGGTATACGGGTACTACACCGGAGTACCAACGGGGGTACGGGTACTACTGCGGAGTACTGACGAGGGTATACGGGTACTACCCTGGAGCACCGGGCGGGGTTAATGGTACTACACCAGAGCGTCGGGAAGGGACGCCAGGCCTACCCTGGAGCATCAGGTCGGGATACCAGGCCTACCCTGGAGGGTCAGGATGGGAGGCTGAGATCTAACACCGCGTGCCGTTTGGGACAACAGTTAGAACTCCGGCGCATCACAAAGGGTTCTGCCCCGGGCCCATAGTACTGTTGTGGGAACGGGTTCTATCCCGGAACGTCGCC
Organism: Buteo buteo; assembly: GCF_964188355.1. Classification (NCBI taxonomy): domain Eukaryota; kingdom Metazoa; phylum Chordata; class Aves; order Accipitriformes; family Accipitridae; genus Buteo; species Buteo buteo. The sequence continues at coordinate 148,647 of NW_027439232.1, read as the reverse complement.
TATGGACACGAGGCCTAACGCGGAGGGTCAGGATGGAAGGGTGTGTCCAAACCCGCGTGCCCGTAGGGACAGCAGGTGTACCCCGGAGTACCGACGGGGGTATACGGGTACTACACCGGAGTACCAACAGGGGTACCGCTACTACTCCGGAGTACTGATGGGGGTACCCTGGCATTACCCTGGAGCACCGGGAGGGGTTACGGGTACCACACCAGAGTGTCGGGAAGGGACGCCAGGCCTAACCTGGAGCATCAGGTCGGGATACCGGGCCTACCCTGGAGGGTCAGGATGGGAGGCTGAGATCTAACACCACGCGCCCGTTGGAACAACAGTTAGAACTCCGACGCATCACAAAGGCTTCTGCCACGGGCCCATAGTACTGTTTTGGGAACATGTGCTATCCCGGAACGTCGCCTATGGACACGAGGCCTAAGGCGGAGGGTCAGGTAGGAAGGGTGTGTCCAAACCCGCGTGCCTGTAGGAACAGCAGGTGTACCCCGGAGTACCGACGGGGGTATACGGGTACTACACCGGAGTACCAATGGGGGTACCGGTACTACTCAGGAGTACTGATGGGGGTATACGGGTACTACCCTGGAGCACCGGGCGGGGTTAATGGTACTACACCAGAGCGTCGGGAAGGGACGCCTGGCCTACCCTGGTGCATCAGATAGGGATACCGGGCCTACCCTGGATAGTCAAGATGGGAGGCTGATATCTAACACCGCGCGCCCATTGGAACAACAGTTAGAACTCCGGCGCATCACAAAGGGTTCTGCCACGGGCCCATAGTACTGTTGTGGGAACATGTTCTATCCCGGAACGTCGCCTATGGACACCGGGCCTAACGCGAAGGGTCAAGTATGAAGGGTGGGTCTAAACCTGCGCGCCCGTAGGGACAGCAGGTGTACCCTGGAGTACCGACGCCGGTATACGGGTACTACATCGGAGTACCAACAGGGGTAACGGTACTACTCCGGAGTACCGATGGGGGTATATGGGCACTACCCTGGAGCACCGGGCAGGGTTACAGTTACTACACCAGAGCGTCGGGAAGCTACGCCAGGCCTACACCGGAGCATCAGGTCGGGATACCGGGCCTACACTGGAGGGTCAGGATGGGAGGCTGAGATCTAACACCACGTGCCGTTTGGGACAACAGTTAGAACTCTGGCGCATCACATAGCTTTTTGCCACTGGCCCATAGTACTGTTCTGGGAGCGGGTTCTATCCCAGAACGTTGCCTAGGGACACTGGGCCTAACGCGGAAGGTCAGGTAGGAAGGGTGGGTCTAAACCCACTTGCACGTGGGGACAGCAGGTGTACCCCGGAGTACCGACGGGGGTATACGGGTACTACACCGGAGTACCAACGGGGGTACTGGTACTACCCCGGAGTACCGACGGGGGTATACGGGTACTACCCTGGAGCACAGGGCGGGGTTACGGGTACTACACCAGAGCGTCGGGAAGGGAAGCCAGGCCTACCCTGGTGCATCAGATAGAGATACCGGGCCTACCCTGGAGGGTCAGGATGGGAGGCTGAGATCTAACACCGCGTGCCGTTTGGGACAACAGTTAGAACTCCGGCGCATCACAAAGCTTTCTGCCACTGGCCCATAGTACTGCTGTGGGAGCGGGTTCTATCCCGGAACGTCGCCTATGGACACCGGGCCTAACGTGAAGGGTCAAGTATGAAGGCTGGTTCTCAACCCGCGTGCCCGTAGGGACAGCAGGTGTACCCCGGAGTACTGACGGGGGTATACGGGTACTACACCGGAGTACCAAGGGGGGTACCGGTACTAATCCGGAGTACTGACAGGGGTACCCTGGCATTGCGCCGGAGCACCGGGCGGGGTTAATGGTACTACACCAGAGTGTCGGGAAGGGACGCCAGGCCTACCCCGGAGCATCAGGTCGGGATACCGGGCCTACCCTGGAGGGTCAGGATGGGAGGCTGAGATCTAACACCGTGTGCCGTTTGGGACAACAGTTAGAACTCCGGCGCATCACAAAGGGTTCTCCACGGCCCCATAGTACTGGTGTGGGAACGGGTTCTATTCCGAAACGTCGCCTATGGACACGAGGCCTAATGCGGAGGGTCAGGTAGGAAGGCTGGTTCTCAACCCGCGTGCTTGTAGGCACAGCATGTGGACCCTGGAGTACCGAGGGGGGTATACGGGTACTACACCGGAGTACCAACGGGGGTACCGGTACTACTCCGGAGTACTGACGGGGGTACCCTGGCAATACCCCGGAGCACCGGGCGGGGTTATGGGTACTACACCAGAGCGTCGGGAAGGGACGCCAGGCCTAACCTGGAGCATCAGGTCGGGATACCGGGCCTACCCTGGAGGGTCAGGATGGGAGGCTGAGTTCTCACACCGCGTGCCCGTTGGGAAAACAGTTAGAACTCTGGCGCATCACAGAGGCTTTTGCCACGGGTCGATACTACTGGTGTGGGAACTGGTTCTATCCCGGAACGTCGCCTATGGACACCGGGCGTATCGCCGAGAGTCAGGTAGGAAGGGTGTGTGTCCAAACCCGCGCGCCCATATGGACAGCAGGTGTACCCTGGAGTACCGACGTGAGTATACGGGTACTACACCGGAGTACCAACGGGGGTACCGGTAGTACCCTGGAGTACCGACGAAGGTATACGGGTACTACCGTGGGGCACAGGGCGGGATTACGGGTACTACACCAGAGCGTCGGGAAGGGAAGCCAGGCCTAACGTGGAGCATCAGGTCGGGATACCGGGCCTACCCTGGAGGGTCAGGATGGGAGGCTGAGATCTAACACCACGCGCCCATTGGAACAACAGTTAGAACTCCGGCGCATCACAAAGGGTTCTGCCACTGGCCCATAGTACTGTTGTGGGAACATGTTCTATCCCGGAATGTCGCCTATGGAAACGAGGCCTAATGCGGAGGGTGAGGTAGGAAGGCTGGTTCTCAACCCGCGTGCCTGTAGGGACAGCATGTGTACCCCGGAGTACCGACGGGGGTATATGGGTACTACACCGGAGTACCAACGGGGGTACCGGTACTACTCCGGAGTACTGATGGGGAAATACGTGTACTACCCTGGAGCACAGGGCGGGGTTAATGGTACTACACCAGAGCTTCGGGAAGGGACGCCAGGCCTACCCCGGAGCATCAGGTTGGGATACCGGGCCTACCCTGGAGGGTCAGGATGGGAGGCTGAGATCTAACACCGTGTGCCGTTTGGGACAACAGTTAGAACTCCGGCGCATCACAAAGGGTTCTCCACGGCCCCATAGTACTGGTGTGGGAACATGTTCTATCCCGGAACGTCGCCTATGGACACCGGGCCTAACGCGAAGGGTCAAGTATGAAGGGTGGGTCTAAACCTGCGCGCCCGTAGGGACAGCAGGTGTACCCCGGAGTACCGACGGGGGTATACGGGTACTACACCAGAGTACCAACAGAGGTACCGGTACTACTCCGGAGTACTGACGGGGGAACCCTGGCATTACCCTGGAGCACCGGGAGGGGTTACGGGTACTACACCAGAGCATCGGGAAGCTACGCCAGGCCTACACCGGAGCATCAGGTCGGGATACCGGGCCTACACTGGAGGGTCAGGATGGGAGGCTGAGATCTAACACCGTGTGCCGTTTGGGACAACAGTTAGAACTCTGGCGCATCACAAAGGCTTCTGCCACTGGCCCATATTACTGTTGTGGGAACATGTTCTATCCCGGAACGTCGCCTATGGACACCGGGCCTAACGCGAAGGGTCAAGTATGAAGGGTGGGTCTAAACCTGCGCGCCCGTAGGGACAGCAGGTGTACCCTGGAGTACCGACGCCGGTATACGGGTACTACATCGGAGTACCAACAGGGGTAACGGTACTACTCCGGAGTACCGATGGGGGTATATGGGCACTACCCTGGAGCACCGGGCAGGGTTACAGTTACTACACCAGAGCGTCGGGAAGCTACGCCAGGCCTACACCGGAGCATCAGGTCAGGATACCGGGCCTACCCTGGAGGGTCAGGATGGGAGGCTGAGATCTAACACCGTGTGCCGTTTGGGACAACAGTTAGAACTCCGGCGCATCACAAAGGGTTCTGCCACTGGACCATAGTACTGGTGTGGGAACGGGTTCTATTCCGAAACGTCGCCTATGGACACCGGGCCTACCGCCGCGAGTCAGGTAGGAAGGCTGGTTCTCAACCCGCGTGCTCGTAGGCACAGCATGTGTACCCTGGAGTACCGACGGGGGTATACGGGTACTACACCGGAGTACCAACGGGGGTACTGGTACTACTCCAGAGTACTGACGGGGGTACCCTGGCATTACACTGGAGCACCGGGAGGGGTTACGGGTACTACACCAGAGCGTCGGGAAGGGACGCCAGGCCTAACCTGGAGCATCAGGTCGGGATACCGGGCCTACCCTGGAGGGTCAGGATGGGAGGCTGAGATCTAACACCGCGTGCCCGTTGGAACAACAGTTAGAACTCCGGCGCATCACAAAGGGTTCTGCCACTGGACCATAGTACTGTTGTGGGAACATGTTCTATCCCGGAACGTTGCCTATGGACACGAGGCCTAACGCGGAGGGTCAGGTAGGAAGGCTGGCTCTCAACCCGCGTGCCTGTAGGGACAGCATGTGTACCCCGGAGTACCGACGGGGGTATACGGGTACTACACCGGAGTACCAACGGGGGTACCGGTAGTACCCTGGAGTACCGACGAAGGTATACGGGTACTACCGTGGGGCACAGGGCGGGTTTACGGGTACTACACTAGAGCGTCGGGAAGGGAAGACAGGCCTAACCTGGAGCATCAGGTCGGGATACCGGGCCTACCCTGGAGGGTCAGCATGGGAGGCTGAGATCTAACACGAGGTGCCCATTGGAACAACAGTTAGAACTCCGGTGCATCACAAAGGGTTCTGCCACTGGCCCATAGTACTGTTGTGGGAACATGTTCTATCCCGGAACGTCACCTATGGACAACGGGCCTAACGCGGAGGGTCTGGTAGGAAGGCTGGCTCTCAACCCGCGTGCCCGTAGGGACAGCAGGTGTACCCCGGAGTACCGACGGGGGTATACGGGTACTACACCGGAGTACCAACGGGGGTACCGGTAGTACCCTGGAGTACCGACGAAGGTATACGGGTACTACCGTGGGGCACAGGGCGGGTTTACGGGTACTACACTAGAGCGTCGGGAAGGGAAGACAGGCCTAACCTGGAGCATCAGGTCGGGATACCGGGCCTACCCTGGAGGGTCAGCATGGGAGGCTGAGATCTAACACCGCGTGCCCGTTGGAACAACAGTTAGAACTCCGGTGCATCACAAAGGGTTCTGCCACTGGCCCATAGTACTGTTGTGGGAACATGTTCTATCCCGGAACGTCACCTATGGACAACGGGCCTAACGCGGAGGGTCTGGTAGGAAGGCTGGCTCTCAACCCGCGTGCCCGTAGGGACAGCAGGTGTACCCCGGAGTACCGACGCCGGTATACGGGTACTACACCGGAGTACCAACAGGTTTACCGGAACTACCCCGGAGTACCTACGGGGGTATACGGGTACTACCCTGGAGCACCGGGCGGGGTGACGGGTACTACACCAGAGCATCGGGCACGGACGCCAGGGCTATCCCGGAGCATCAGGTTGGGATACCGGGACTACCCTGGAGGGTCAGGATGGGAGGCTGAGATGTAACACCACGCGCCCGTTGGAACAACAGTTAGAACTCCGACGCATCACAAAGGCTTCTGCCACTGGCCCATATTACTGTTTTGGGAACATGCGCTATCCCGGAACGTCGCCTATGGACACGAGGCCTAACGCGGAGGGTCAGGTAGGAAGGGTGTGTCCAAACCCGCGTGCCTGTAGGGACAGCAGGTGTACCCCGGAGTACCGACGGGGGTATACGGGTACTACACCGGAGTACCAACGGGGGTACGGGTACTACTGCGGAGTACTGACGAGGGTATACGGGTACTACCCTGGAGCACCGGGCGGGGTTAATGGTACTACACCAGAGCGTCGGGAAGGGACGCCAGGCCTACCCTGGAGCATCAGGTCGGGATACCAGGCCTACCCTGGAGGGTCAGGATGGGAGGCTGAGATCTAACACCGCGTGCCGTTTGGGACAACAGTTAGAACTCCGGCGCATCACAAAGGGTTCTGCCCCGGGCCCATAGTACTGTTGTGGGAACGGGTTCTATCCCGGAACGTCGCCTATGGACACGAGGCCTAACGCGGAGGGTCAGGATGGAAGGGTGTGTCCAAACCCGCGTGCCCGTAGGGACAGCAGGTGTACCCCGGAGTACCGACGGGGGTATACGGGTACTACACCGGAGTACCAACAGGGGTACCGCTACTACTCCGGAGTACTGATGGGGGTACCCTGGCATTACCCTGGAGCACCGGGAGGGGTTACGGGTACCACACCAGAGTGTCGGGAAGGGACGCCAGGCCTAACCTGGAGCATCAGGTCGGGATACCGGGCCTACCCTGGAGGGTCAGGATGGGAGGCTGAGATCTAACACCACGCGCCCGTTGGAACAACAGTTAGAACTCCGACGCATCACAAAGGCTTCTGCCACGGGCCCATAGTACTGTTTTGGGAACATGTGCTATCCCGGAACGTCGCCTATGGACACGAGGCCTAAGGCGGAGGGTCAGGTAGGAAGGGTGTGTCCAAACCCGCGTGCCTGTAGGAACAGCAGGTGTACCCCGGAGTACCGACGGGGGTATACGGGTACTACACCGGAGTACCAATGGGGGTACCGGTACTACTCAGGAGTACTGATGGGGGTATACGGGTACTACCCTGGAGCACCGGGCGGGGTTAATGGTACTACACCAGAGCGTCGGGAAGGGACGCCTGGCCTACCCTGGTGCATCAGATAGGGATACCGGGCCTACCCTGGGTAGTCAAGATGGGAGGCTGATATCTAACACCGCGCGCCCATTGGAACAACAGTTAGAACTCCGGCGCATCACAAAGGGTTCTGCCACGGGCCCATAGTACTGTTGTGGGAACATGTTCTATCCCGGAACGTCGCCTATGGACACCGGGCCTAACGCGAAGGGTCAAGTATGAAGGGTGGGTCTAAACCTGCGCGCCCGTAGGGACAGCAGGTGTACCCTGGAGTACCGACGCCGGTATACGGGTACTACATCGGAGTACCAACAGGGGTAACGGTACTACTCCGGAGTACCGATGGGGGTATATGGGCACTACCCTGGAGCACCGGGCAGGGTTACAGTTACTACACCAGAGCGTCGGGAAGCTACGCCAGGCCTACACCGGAGCATCAGGTCGGGATACCGGGCCTACACTGGAGGGTCAGGATGGGAGGCTGAGATCTAACACCACGTGCCGTTTGGGACAACAGTTAGAACTCTGGCGCATCACATAGCTTTTTGCCACTGGCCCATAGTACTGTTCTGGGAGCGGGTTCTATCCCAGAACGTTGCCTAGGGACACTGGGCCTAACGCGGAAGGTCAGGTAGGAAGGGTGGGTCTAAACCCACTTGCACGTGGGGACAGCAGGTGTACCCCGGAGTACCGACGGGGGTATACGGGTACTACACCGGAGTACCAACGGGGGTACTGGTACTACCCCGGAGTACCGACGGGGGTATACGGGTACTACCCTGGAGCACAGGGCGGGGTTACGGGTACTACACCAGAGCGTCGGGAAGGGAAGCCAGGCCTACCCTGGTGCATCAGATAGAGATACCGGGCCTACCCTGGAGGGTCAGGATGGGAGGCTGAGATCTAACACCGCGTGCCGTTTGGGACAACAGTTAGAACTCCGGCGCATCACAAAGCTTTCTGCCACTGGCCCATAGTACTGCTGTGGGAGCGGGTTCTATCCCGGAACGTCGCCTATGGACACCGGGCCTAACGTGAAGGGTCAAGTATGAAGGCTGGTTCTCAACCCGCGTGCCCGTAGGGACAGCAGGTGTACCCCGGAGTACTGACGGGGGTATACGGGTACTACACCGGAGTACCAAGGGGGGTACCGGTACTAATCCGGAGTACTGACAGGGGTACCCTGGCATTGCGCCGGAGCACCGGGCGGGGTTAATGGTACTACACCAGAGTGTCGGGAAGGGACGCCAGGCCTACCCCGGAGCATCAGGTCGGGATACCGGGCCTACCCTGGAGGGTCAGGATGGGAGGCTGAGATCTAACACCGTGTGCCGTTTGGGACAACAGTTAGAACTCCGGCGCATCACAAAGGGTTCTCCACGGCCCCATAGTACTGGTGTGGGAACGGGTTCTATTCCGAAACGTCGCCTATGGACACGAGGCCTAATGCGGAGGGTCAGGTAGGAAGGCTGGTTCTCAACCCGCGTGCTTGTAGGCACAGCATGTGGACCCTGGAGTACCGAGGGGGGTATACGGGTACTACACCGGAGTACCAACGGGGGTACCGGTACTACTCCGGAGTACTGACGGGGGTACCCTGGCAATACCCCGGAGCACCGGGCGGGGTTATGGGTACTACACCAGAGCGTCGGGAAGGGACGCCAGGCCTAACCTGGAGCATCAGGTCGGGATACCGGGCCTACCCTGGAGGGTCAGGATGGGAGGCTGAGTTCTCACACCGCGTGCCCGTTGGGAAAACAGTTAGAACTCTGGCGCATCACAGAGGCTTTTGCCACGGGTCGATACTACTGGTGTGGGAACTGGTTCTATCCCGGAACGTCGCCTATGGACACCGGGCGTATCGCCGAGAGTCAGGTAGGAAGGGTGTGTGTCCAAACCCGCGCGCCCATATGGACAGCAGGTGTACCCCGGAGTACCGACGGGGGTATACGGGTACTACACCGGAGTACCAACGGGGGTACCGGTAGTACCCTGGAGTACCGACGAAGGTATACGGGTACTACCGTGGGGCACAGGGCGGGATTACGGGTACTACACCAGAGCGTCGGGAAGGGAAGCCAGGCCTAACGTGGAGCATCAGGTCGGGATACCGGGCCTACCCTGGAGGGTCAGGATGGGAGGCTGAGATCTAACACCACGCGCCCATTGGAACAACAGTTAGAACTCCGGCGCATCACAAAGGGTTCTGCCACTGGCCCATAGTACTGTTGTGGGAACATGTTCTATCCCGGAATGTCGCCTATGGAAACGAGGCCTAATGCGGAGGGTGAGGTAGGAAGGCTGGTTCTCAACCCGCGTGCCTGTAGGGACAGCATGTGTACCCCGGAGTACCGACGGGGGTATATGGGTACTACACCGGAGTACCAACGGGGGTACCGGTACTACTCCGGAGTACTGATGGGGAAATACGTGTACTACCCTGGAGCACAGGGCGGGGTTAATGGTACTACACCAGAGCTTCGGGAAGGGACGCCAGGCCTACCCCGGAGCATCAGGTTGGGATACCGGGCCTACCCTGGAGGGTCAGGATGGGAGGCTGAGATCTAACACCGTGTGCCGTTTGGGACAACAGTTAGAACTCCGGCGCATCACAAAGGGTTCTCCACGGCCCCATAGTACTGGTGTGGGAACATGTTCTATCCCGGAACGTCGCCTATGGACACCGGGCCTAACGCGAAGGGTCAAGTATGAAGGGTGGGTCTAAACCTGCGCGCCCGTAGGGACAGCAGGTGTACCCCGGAGTACCGACGGGGGTATACGGGTACTACACCAGAGTACCAACAGAGGTACCGGTACTACTCCGGAGTACTGACGGGGGAACCCTGGCATTACCCTGGAGCACCGGGAGGGGTTACGGGTACTACACCAGAGCATCGGGAAGCTACGCCAGGCCTACACCGGAGCATCAGGTCGGGATACCGGGCCTACACTGGAGGGTCAGGATGGGAGGCTGAGATCTAACACCGTGTGCCGTTTGGGACAACAGTTAGAACTCTGGCGCATCACAAAGGCTTCTGCCACTGGCCCATATTACTGTTTTGGGAACATGTGCTATCCCGGAACGTCGCCTATGGACACGAGGCCTAACGCGGAGGGTCAGGTTAGAAGGGTGTGTCCAAACCCGCGCGCCCGTAGGGGCAGCAGGTGTACCCCGGAGTACCGATGGGGGTATACGGGTACTAGACCGGAGTACCAACGGGGGCACTGGTACTACTCCGGAGTACTGACGAGGGTATACGGGTACTACCCTGGAGGACCGGGCGGGGTTACCGGTACTACACCAGAGCATCGGGAAGGGACGCCAGGCCTACCCTGGTGCATCAGATAGAGATACCGGGCCTACCCTGGAGGGTGAGGATGGGGGGCCGGGATCTAAAACCGCGCGCCCGTTGGAACAACAGTTAGAACTCTGGCGCATCACAAAGGCTTTTGCCACGGGCCGATAGTACTGGTGTGGGAACGGGTTCTATCCTGGAACGTCGCCTATGGACACCGGGCCTATCGCCGAGAGTCAGGTAGGAAGTCTGGTTCTCAACCCACGTGCCCGTAGGGACAGCAGGTGTATCCCGGAGTACCGACGGGGGTATACGGGTACTACACCAGAGTACCAACAGGGGTACCGGTACTACCCCGGAGTACCGACGGGGGTATACGGGTACTACCCTGGAGCACCGGGCGGGGTTACGGGTACTACACCAGAGCATCGGGCAGGGACGCCAGGCCTAACCTGGTGCATCAGGTCGGGATACCGGGCCTACCCTGGAGGGTCAAGATGGGAGGCTGAGATCTAACACCGCGCGCCTGTTGGAACAACAATTAGAACTCCGGCGCATCACAAAGGGTTCTCCACGGCCCCATAGTACTGTTGTGGGAACGGGTTCTATCCCGGAACGTCGCCTATGGACACGAGGCCTAACGCGGAGGGTCAGGTTAGAAGGGTGTGTCCAAACCCGCGCGCCTGTAGGGACAGCAGGTGTACCCCGGAGTACCGACGGGGGTATACGGGTACTACACCGGAGTACCAACGGGGGCACTGGTACTACTCCGGAGTACTGACGAGGGTATACGGGTACTACCCTGGAGCACCGGGCAGGGTTACAGTTACTACACCAGAGCGTCGGGAAGCTACGCCAGGCCTACACCGGAGCATCAGGTCGGGATACCGGGCCTACCCTGGAGGGTCAGGATGGGAGGCTGAGATCTAGCACCACGCGCCCGTTGGAACAACAGTTAGAACTCCGGCGCATCACAAAGGGTTCTCCACGGCCCCATAGTACTGGTGTGGGAACGGGTTCTATTCCGAAACGTCGCCTATGGACACCGGGCCTACCGCCGCGAGTCAGGTAGGAAGGCTGGTTCTCAACCCGCGTGCTCGTAGGCACAGCAGGTGTACCCTGGAGTACCGACGGGGGTATACGGGTACTACACCGGAGTACCAACGGGGGTACCGGTACTACTCCGGAGTACTGACGGGGGTACCCTGGCAATACCACGGAGCACCGGGCGGGGTTATGGGTACTACACCAGAGCGTCGGGAAGGGACGCCAGGCCTAACCTGGAGCATCAGGTCGGGATACCGGGCCTACCCTGGAGGGTCAGGATGGGAGGCTGAGATCTAACACCGCGTGCCCGTTGGAACAACAGTTAGAACTCCGGCGCATCACAAAGGGTTCTGCCACTGGACCATAGTACTGTTGTGGGAACATGTTCTATCCCGGACCGTTGCCTATGGACGCGAGGCCTAACGCGGAGGGTCAGGTAGGAAGGCTGGTTCTCAACACGCGTTCCTGTAGGGACAGCAGGTGTACCCCGGAGTACCGACGGGGGTATACGGGTACTACACCGGAGTACCAACGGGGGTACCGGTAGTTCTCCGGAGTACTGACGGAGGTACCCTGGCATTACCCTGGAGCACCGGGCGGGGTTACGGGTACCACACCAGAGCGTCGGAAAGGGACGCCAGGCCTAACCTGGAGCATCAGGTCGGGATACCGGGCCTACCCTGGAGGGTCAGGATGGGAGGCTGAGATCTAACACCACGCGCCCGTTGGAACAACAGTTAGAACTCCGACGCATCACAAAGGCTTCTGCCACTGGCCCATATTACTGTTTTGGGAACATGTGCTATCCCGGAACGTCGCCTATGGACACGAGGCCTAAGGCGGAGGGTCAGGTAGGAAGGGTGTGTCCAAACCCGCGTGCCTGTAGGGACAGCAGGTGTACCCCGGAGTACCGACGGGGGTATATGGGTACTACACCGGAGTACCAACGGGGGTACCGGTACTACTCCGGAGTACTGATGGGGGTATACGTGTACTACCCTGGAGCACAGGGCGGGGTTAATGGTACTACACCAGAGCATCGGGAAGGGACGCCAGGCCTACCCTGGTGCATCAGATAGAGATACCGGGCCTACCCTGGAGGGTGAGGATGGGGGGCCGGGATCTAAAACCGCGCGCCCATTGGAACAACAGTTAGAACTCTGGCGCATCACAAAGGCTTTTGCCACGGGCCGATAGTACTGGTGTGGGAACGGGTTCTATTCCGAAACGTCGCCTATGGACACGAGGCCTAATGCGGAGGGTCAGGTAGGAAGGCTGGTTCTCAACCCGCGTGCTTGTAGGCACAGCATGTGGACCCTGGAGTACCGAGGGGGGTATACGGGTACTACACCGGAGTACCAACGGGGGTACCGGTACTACTCCGGAGTACTGACGGAGGTACCCTGGCATTACCCTGGAGCACCGGGCGGGGTTACGGGTACTACACCAGAGCGTCGGAAAGGGACGCCAGGCCTAACGTGGAGTATCAGGTCGGGATACCGGGCCTAGCCTGGAGGGTCAGGATGGGAGGCTGAGATCTAACACCACGCGCCCGTTGGAACAACAGTTAGAACTCCGGCGCATCACAAAGGCTTCTGCCACTGGCCCATAGTACTGTTGTTGGAACATGTGCTATCCCTGAACGTCGCCTATGGACACGAGGCCTAAGGCGGAGGGTGAGGTAGGAAGGGTGTGTGCAAACCCGCGTGCCTGTAGGGACAGCAGGTGTACCCCGGAGTACCGACGGGGGTATACGGGTACTACACCGGAGTACCAACGGGGGTACCGGTAGTACCCTGGAGTACCGATGGGGGTATATGGGTTCTACCCTGGAGCACAGGGCGGGGTTACCGGTACTACACCAGAGCATCAGGCACGGACGCCAGGGCTATCCCGGAGCATCAGGTTGGGATACCTGGACTACCCTGGAGGGTCAAGATGGGAGGCTGAGATCTAACACCGCGCGCCTGTTGGGATAACAGTTAGAACTCCGGCGCATCACAAAGGGTTCTGCCACGGGCCCATAGTACTGTTGTGGGAACATGTTCTATCCCGGAACGTCGCCTATGGACACCGGGCCTAACGCGAAGGGTCAAGTATGAAGGGTGGGTCTAAACATGCGCGCCCGTAGGGACAGCAGGTGTACCCCGGAGTACCGACGGGGGTATACGGGTACTACACGGGAGTACCAACGGGGGTACGGGTACTACTGCGGAGTACTGACGAGGGTATACGGGTACTACCCTGGAGCACCGGGCGGGGATACGGGTACTACACCAGAGCGTCGGGAAGGGACGCCAGGCCTACCCTGGAGCATCAGGTCGGGATACCGGGCCTACCCTGGACGGTCAGGATGGGAGGCTGAGATCTAACACCGCGTGCCGTTTGGGACAACAGTTAGAACTCCGGCGCATCACAAAGGGTTCTGCCACGGGCCCATAGTACTGTTGTGGGAACGGTTTCTATCCCGGAACGTCGCCTATGGACACGAGGCCTAAGGCGGAGGGTCAGGTTGGAAGGGTGTGTCCAAACCCGCGCGCCCGTAGGGACAGCAGGTGTACCCCGGAGTACCGACGGGGGTATACGGGTACTACACCGGAGTACCAACGGGGGTACCGGTACTACTCAGGAGTACTGATGGGGGTATACGGGTACTACCCTGGAGCACCGGGCGGGGTTAATGGTACTACACCAGAGCGTCGGGAAGGAACGCCAGGCCTACCCTGGTGCATCAGATAGGGATACCGGGCCTACCCTGGATAGTCAAGATGGGAGGCTGATATCCAACACCGAACGCTCATTGGAACAACAGTTAGAACTCCGGCGCATCACAAAGGGTTCTGCCACTGGCCCATAGTACTGTTGTGGGAACATGTTCTATCCCGGAACGTCACCTATGGACAACGGGCCTAACGCGGAGGGTCTGGTAGGAAGGCTGGCTCTCAACCCGCGTGCCCGCAGGGACAGCAGGTGTACCCCGGAGTACCGACGGGGGTATACGGGTACTACCCTGGAGCACCGGGTGGGGTTACGGGTACTACACCAGAGCGTCGGGAAGGGACGCCAGGCCTACCCTGGTGCATCAGATAGGGATACCGGGCCTACCCTGGATAGTCAAGATGGGAGGCTGATATCTAACACCGCGTGCCGTTTGGGACAACAGTTAGAACTCCGGCGCATCACAAAGGGTTCTGCCACGGGCCCATAGTACTGTTGTGGGAACATGTTCTATCCCGGAACGTCGCCTATGGACACCGGGCCTAACGCGAAGGGTCAAGTATGAAGGGTGGGTCTAAACCTGCGCGCCCGTAGGGACAGCAGGTGTACCCTGGAGTACCGACGGGGGTATACGGGTACTACATCGGAGTACCAACAGGGGTACCGGTACTACTCCGGAGTACCGATGGGGGTATATGGGTACTACCCTGGAGCACCGGGCAGGGTTACAGTTACTACACCAGAGCGTTGGGAAGCTACGCCAGGCCTACACCGGAGCATCAGGTCGGGATACCGGGCCTACCCTGGAGGGTCAGGATGGGAGGCTGAGATCTAACACCGTGTGCCGTTTCGGACAACAGTTAGAACTCTGGCGCATCACAAAGCTTTTTGCCACTGGCCCATACTACTGTTCTGGGAGTGGGTTCTATCCCAGAACGTTGCCTAGGGACACCGGGCCTAACGCGGAAGGTCAGGTAGGAAGGAAGGGTCTAAACCCACTTGCACGTGGGGACAGCAGGTGTACCCCGGAGTACCGACGGGGGTATATGGGTACTACACCGGAGTACCAACAGGGGTACCGGTACTACTCCGGAGTACCGACGGGGGTATACGGGTACTACCCTGGAGCACCGGGCGGGGTTACGGGTACTACACCAGAGCATCGGGCAGGGACGCCAGGCCTACCCTGGAGCATCAGGTCGGGATACCGGGCCTACCCTGGAGGGTCAAGATGGGAGGCTGAGATCTAACACCGCGCGCCTGTTGGAACAACAGTTAGAACTCCGGCGCATCACAAAGGTTTCTCCACGGCCCCATAGTACTGCTGTGGGAACGGGTTCTATCCCGGAACGTCGCCTATGGACACGAGGCCTAAGGCGGAGGGTGAGGTAGGAAGGGTGTGTGCAAACCCGCGTGCCTGTAGGGACAGCAGGTGTACCCCGGAGTACCGACAGGGGTATACGGGTACTACACCGGAGTACCAACGGGGGTACCGGTAGTACCCTGGAGTACCGATGGGGGTATATGGGTTCTACCCTGGAGCACAGGGCGGGGTTACCGGTACTACACCAGAGCATCAGGCACGGACGCCAGGGCTATCCCGGAGCATCAGGTTGGGATACCTGGACTACCCTGGAGGGTCAAGATGGGAGGCTGAGATCTAACACCGCGCGCCTGTTGGGATAACAGTTAGAACTCCGGCGCATCACAAAGGGTTCTGCCACGGGCCCATAGTACTGTTGTGGGAACATGTTCTATCCCGGAACGTCGCCTATGGACACCGGGCCTAACGCGAAGGGTCAAGTATGAAGGGTGGGTCTAAACATGCGCGCCCGTAGGGACAGCAGGTGTACCCCGGAGTACCGACGGGGGTATACGGGTACTACACGGGAGTACCAACGGGGGTACGGGTACTACTGCGGAGTACTGACGAGGGTATACGGGTACTACCCTGGAGCACCGGGCGGGGATACGGGTACTACACCAGAGCGTCGGGAAGGGACGCCAGGCCTACCCTGGAGCATCAGGTCGGGATACCGGGCCTACCCTGGACGGTCAGGATGGGAGGCTGAGATCTAACACCGCGTGCCGTTTGGGACAACAGTTAGAACTCCGGCGCATCACAAAGGGTTCTGCCACGGGCCCATAGTACTGTTGTGGGAACGGTTTCTATCCCGGAACGTCGCCTATGGACACGAGGCCTAACGCGGAGGGTCAGGTTGGAAGGGTGTGTCCAAACCCGCGCGCCCGTAGGGACAGCAGGTGTACCCCGGAGTACCGACGGGGGTATACGGGTACTACACCGGAGTACCAACGGGGGTACTGGTACTACCCCGGAGTACCGAAGGGGGTATACGGGTACTACCCTGGAGCACAGGGCGGGGTTACGGGTACTACACCAGAGCGTCGGGAAGGGAAGCCAGGCCTAACCTGGAGCATCAGGTCGGGATACCGGGCCTACCCTGGAGGGTCAGGATGGGAGGCTGAGATCTAACACCGCTTGCCCGTTGGAACAACAGTTAGAACTCCGACGCATCACAAAGGCTTCTGCCACTGGCCCATAGTACTGTTTTGGGAACATGTGCTATCCCGGAACGTCGCCTATGGACACGAGGCCTAAGGCGGAGGGTCAGGTAGGAAGGGTGTGTCCAAACCCGCGTGCCTGTAGGAACAGCAGGTGTACCCCGGAGTACCGACGGGGGTATACGGGTACTACACCGGAGTACCAACGGGGGTACCGGTACTACTCAGGAGTACTGATGGGGGTATACGGGTACTACCCTGGAGCACCGGGCGGGGTTAATGGTACTACACCAGAGCGTCGGGAAGGAACGCCAGGCCTACCCTGGTGCATCAGATAGGGATACCGGGCCTACCCTGGATAGTCAAGATGGGAGGCTGATATCCAACACCGAACGCTCATTGGAACAACAGTTAGAACTCCGGCGCATCACAAAGGGTTCTGCCACTGGCCCATAGTACTGTTGTGGGAACATGTTCTATCCCGGAACGTCACCTATGGACAACGGGCCTAACGCGGAGGGTCTGGTAGGAAGGCTGGCTCTCAACCCGCGTGCCCGTAGGGACAGCAGGTGTACCCCGGAGTACCGACGGGGGTATACGGGTACTACCCTGGAGCACCGGGTGGGGTTACGGGTACTACACCAGAGCGTCGGGAAGGGACGCCAGGCCTACCCTGGTGCATCAGATAGGGATACCGGGCCTACCCTGGATAGTCAAGATGGGAGGCTGATATCTAACACCGCGTGCCGTTTGGGACAACAGTTAGAACTCCGGCGCATCACAAAGGGTTCTGCCACGGGCCCATAGTACTGTTGTGGGAACATGTTCTATCCCGGAACGTCGCCTATGGACACCGGGCCTAACGCGAAGGGTCAAGTATGAAGGGTGGGTCTAAACCTGCGCGCCCGTAGGGACAGCAGGTGTACCCTGGAGTACCGACGGGGGTATACGGGTACTACATCGGAGTACCAACAGGGGTACCGGTACTACTCCGGAGTACCGATGGGGGTATATGGGTACTACCCTGGAGCACCGGGCAGGGTTACAGTTACTACACCAGAGCGTCGGGAAGCTACGCCAGGCCTACACCGGAGCATCAGGTCGGGATACCGGGCCTACCCTGGAGGGTCAGGATGGGAGGCTGAGATCTAACACCGTGTGCCGTTTCGGACAACAGTTAGAACTCCGGCGCATCACAAAGCTTTTTGCCACTGGCCCATACTACTGTTCTGGGAGTGGGTTCAATCCCAGAACGTTGCCTAGGGACACCGGGCCTAACGCGGAAGGTCAGGTAGGAAGGAAGGGTCTAAACCCACTTGCACGTGGGGACAGCAGGTGTACCCCGGAGTACCGACGGGGGTATATGGGTACTACACCGGAGTACCAACAGGGGTACCGGTACTACTCCGGAGTACCGACGGGGGTATACGGGTACTACCCTGGAGCACCGGGCGGGGTTACGGGTACTACACCAGAGCATCGGGCAGGGACGCCAGGCCTACCCTGGAGCATCAGGTCGGGATACCGGGCCTACCCTGGAGGGTCAAGATGGGAGGCTGAGATCTAACACCGCGCGCCTGTTGGAACAACAGTTAGAACTCCGGCGCATCACAAAGGTTTCTCCACGGCCCCATAGTACTGCTGTGGGAACGGGTTCTATCCCGGAACGTCGCCTATGGACACGAGGCCTAAGGCGGAGGGTGAGGTAGGAAGGGTGTGTGCAAACCCGCGTGCCTGTAGGGACAGCAGGTGTACCCCGGAGTACCGACAGGGGTATACGGGTACTACACCGGAGTACCAACGGGGGTACCGGTAGTACCCTGGAGTACCGATGGGGGTATATGGGTTCTACCCTGGAGCACAGGGCGGGGTTACCGGTACTACACCAGAGCATCAGGCACGGACGCCAGGGCTATCCCGGAGCATCAGGTTGGGATACCTGGACTACCCTGGAGGGTCAAGATGGGAGGCTGAGATCTAACACCGCGCGCCTGTTGGGATAACAGTTAGAACTCCGGCGCATCACAAAGGGTTCTGCCACGGGCCCATAGTACTGTTGTGGGAACATGTTCTATCCCGGAACGTCGCCTATGGACACCGGGCCTAACGCGAAGGGTCAAGTATGAAGGGTGGGTCTAAACATGCGCGCCCGTAGGGACAGCAGGTGTACCCCGGAGTACCGACGGGGGTATACGGGTACTACACGGGAGTACCAACGGGGGTACGGGTACTACTGCGGAGTACTGACGAGGGTATACGGGTACTACCCTGGAGCACCGGGCGGGGATACGGGTACTACACCAGAGCGTCGGGAAGGGACGCCAGGCCTACCCTGGAGCATCAGGTCGGGATACCGGGCCTACCCTGGACGGTCAGGATGGGAGGCTGAGATCTAACACCGCGTGCCGTTTGGGACAACAGTTAGAACTCCGGCGCATCACAAAGGGTTCTGCCACGGGCCCATAGTACTGTTGTGGGAACGGTTTCTATCCCGGAACGTCGCCTATGGACACGAGGCCTAACGCGGAGGGTCAGGATGGAAGGGTGTGTCCAAACCCGCGCGCCCGTAGGGACAGCAGGTGTACCCCGGAGTACCGACGGGGGTATACGGGTACTACACCGGAGTACCAACGGGGGTACTGGTACTACCCCGGAGTACCGACGGGGGTATACGGGTACTACCCTGGAGCACAGGGCGGGGTTACGGGTACTACACCAGAGCGTCGGGAAGGGAAGCCAGGCCTAACCTGGAGCATCAGGTCGGGATACCGGGCCTACCCTGGAGGGTCAGGATGGGAGGCTGAGATCTAACACCGCTTGCCCGTTGGAACAACAGTTAGAACTCCGACGCATCACAAAGGCTTCTGCCACTGGCCCATAGTACTGTTTTGGGAACATGTGCTATCCCGGAACGTCGCCTATGGACACGAGGCCTAAGGCGGAGGGTCAGGTAGGAAGGGTGTGTCCAAACCCGCGCGCCCGTAGGGACAGCAGGT
Organism: Buteo buteo; assembly: GCF_964188355.1. NCBI lineage: Eukaryota > Metazoa > Chordata > Aves > Accipitriformes > Accipitridae > Buteo > Buteo buteo. Next base: position 129,197 of record NW_027439232.1, on the reverse strand, counting down.
GTACCCCGGAGTACCGACGGGGGTATATGGGTACTACACCGGAGTACCAACGGGGGTACCGGTACTACTCAGGAGTACTGATGGGGGTATACGGGTACTACCCTGGAGCACCGGGCGGGGTTAATGGTACTACACCAGAGCGTCGGGAAGGGACGCCAGGCCTACCCTGGTGCATCAGATAGGGATACCGGGCCTACCCTGGATAGTCAAGATGGGAGGCTGATATCCAACACCGAACGCTCATTGGAACAACAGTTAGAACTCCGGCGCATCACAAAGGGTTCTGCCACTGGCCCATAGTACTGTTGTGGGAACATGTTCTATCCCGGAACGTCACCTATGGACAACGGGCCTAACGCGGAGGGTCTGGTAGGAAGGCTGGCTCTAAACCCGCGTGCCCGTAGGGACAGCAGGTGTACCCCGGAGTACCGACGGGGGTATACGGGTACTACCCTGGAGCACCGGGTGGGGTTACGGGCACTACACCAGAGCGTCGGGAAGGGACGCCAGGCCTACCCTGGTGCATCAGATAGGGATACCGGGCCTACCCTGGATAGTCAAGATGGGAGGCTGATATCTAACACCGCGTGCCGTTTGGGACAACAGTTAGAACTCCGGCGCATCACAAAGGGTTCTGCCACGGGCCCATAGTACTGTTGTGGGAACATGTTCTATCCCGGAACGTCGCCTATGGACACCGGGCCTAACGCGAAGGGTCAAGTATGAAGGGTGGGTCTAAACCTGCGCGCCCGTAGGGACAGCAGGTGTACCCTGGAGTACCGACGGGGGTATACGGGTACTACATCGGAGTACCAACAGGGGTACCGGTACTACTCCGGAGTACCGATGGGGGTATATGGGTACTACCCTGGAGCACCGGGCAGGGTTACAGTTACTACACCAGAGCGTCGGGAAGCTACGCCAGGCCTACACCGGAGCATCAGGTCGGGATACCGGGCCTACCCTGGAGGGTCAGGATGGGAGGCTGAGATCTAACACCGTGTGCCGTTTCGGACAACAGTTAGAACTCTGGCGCATCACAAAGCTTTTTGCCACTGGCCCATACTACTGTTCTGGGAGTGGGTTCTATCCCAGAACGTTGCCTAGGGACACCGGGCCTAACGCGGAAGGTCAGGTAGGAAGGAAGGGTCTAAACCCACTTGCACGTGGGGACAGCAGGTGTACCCCGGAGTACCGACGGGGGTATATGGGTACTACACCGGAGTACCAACAGGGGTACCGGTACTACTCCGGAGTACCGACGGGGGTATACGGGTACTACCCTGGAGCACAGGGCGGGGTTACGGGTACTACACCAGAGCATCGGGCAGGGACGCCAGGCCTACCCTGGAGCATCAGGTCGGGATACCGGGCCTACCCTGGAGGGTCAAGATGGGAGGCTGAGATCTAACACCGCGCGCCTGTTGGAACAACAGTTAGAACTCCGGCGCATCACAAAGGTTTCTCCACGGCCCCATAGTACTGCTGTGGGAACGGGTTCTATCCCAGAACGTCGCCTATGGACACGAGGCCTAAGGCGGAGGGTGAGGTAGGAAGGGTGTGTGCAAACCCGCGTGCCTGTAGGGACAGCAGGTGTACCCCGGAGTACCGACAGGGGTATACGGGTACTACACCGGAGTACCAACGGGGGTACCGGTAGTACCCTGGAGTACCGATGGGGGTATATGGGTTCTACCCTGGAGCACAGGGCGGGGTTACCGGTACTACACCAGAGCATCAGGCACGGACGCCAGGGCTATCCCGGAGCATCAGGTTGGGATACCTGGACTACCCTGGAGGGTCAAGATGGGAGGCTGAGATCTAACACCGCGCGCCTGTTGGGATAACAGTTAGAACTCCGGCGCATCACAAAGGGTTCTGCCACGGGCCCATAGTACTGTTGTGGGAACATGTTCTATCCCGGAACGTCGCCTATGGACACCGGGCCTAACGCGAAGGGTCAAGTATGAAGGGTGGGTCTAAACATGCGCGCCCGTAGGGACAGCAGGTGTACCCCGGAGTACCGACGGGGGTATACGGGTACTACACGGGAGTACCAACGGGGGTACGGGTACTACTGCGGAGTACTGACGAGGGTATACGGGTACTACCCTGGAGCACCGGGCGGGGATACGGGTACTACACCAGAGCGTCGGGAAGGGACGCCAGGCCTACCCTGGAGCATCAGGTCGGGATACCGGGCCTACCCTGGACGGTCAGGATGGGAGGCTGAGATCTAACACCGCGTGCCGTTTGGGACAACAGTTAGAACTCCGGCGCATCACAAAGGGTTCTGCCACGGGCCCATAGTACTGTTGTGGGAACGGTTTCTATCCCGGAACGTCGCCTATGGACACGAGGCCTAACGCGGAGGGTCAGGTTGGAAGGGTGTGTCCAAACCCGCGCGCCCGTAGGGACAGCAGGTGTACCCCGGAGTACCGACGGGGGTATACGGGTACTACACCGGAGTACCAACGGGGGTACTGGTACTACCCCGGAGTACCGACGGGGGTATACGGGTACTACCCTGGAGCACAGGGCGGGGTTACGGGTACTACACCAGAGCGTCGGGAAGGGAAGCCAGGCCTAACCTGGAGCATCAGGTCGGGATACCGGGCCTACCCTGGAGGGTCAGGATGGGAGGCTGAGATCTAACACCGCTTGCCCGTTGGAACAACAGTTAGAACTCCGACGCATCACAAAGGCTTCTGCCACTGGCCCATAGTACTGTTTTGGGAACATGTGCTATCCCGGAACGTCGCCTATGGACACGAGGCCTAAGGCGGAGGGTCAGGTAGGAAGGGTGTGTCCAAACCCGCGCGCCCGTAGGGACAGCAGGTGTACCCCGGAGTACCGACGGGGGTATATGGGTACTACACCGGAGTACCAACGGGGGTACCGGTACTACTCAGGAGTACTGATGGGGGTATACGGGTACTACCCTGGAGCACCGGGCGGGGTTAATGGTACTACACCAGAGCGTCGGGAAGGGACGCCAGGCCTACCCTGGTGCATCAGATAGGGATACCGGGCCTACCCTGGATAGTCAAGATGGGAGGCTGATATCCAACACCGAACGCTCATTGGAACAACAGTTAGAACTCCGGCGCATCACAAAGGGTTCTGCCACTGGCCCATAGTACTGTTGTGGGAACATGTTCTATCCCGGAACGTCACCTATGGACAACGGGCCTAACGCGGAGGGTCTGGTAGGAAGGCTGGCTCTAAACCCGCGTGCCCGTAGGGACAGCAGGTGTACCCCGGAGTACCGACGGGGGTATACGGGTACTACCCTGGAGCACCGGGTGGGGTTACGGGCACTACACCAGAGCGTCGGGAAGGGACGCCAGGCCTACCCTGGTGCATCAGATAGGGATACCGGGCCTACCCTGGATAGTCAAGATGGGAGGCTGATATCTAACACCGCGTGCCGTTTGGGACAACAGTTAGAACTCCGGCGCATCACAAAGGGTTCTGCCACGGGCCCATAGTACTGTTGTGGGAACATGTTCTATCCCGGAACGTCGCCTATGGACACCGGGCCTAACGCGAAGGGTCAAGTATGAAGGGTGGGTCTAAACCTGCGCGCCCGTAGGGACAGCAGGTGTACCCTGGAGTACCGACGGGGGTATACGGGTACTACATCGGAGTACCAACAGGGGTACCGGTACTACTCCGGAGTACCGATGGGGGTATATGGGTACTACCCTGGAGCACCGGGCAGGGTTACAGTTACTACACCAGAGCGTCGGGAAGCTACGCCAGGCCTACACCGGAGCATCAGGTCGGGATACCGGGCCTACCCTGGAGGGTCAGGATGGGAGGCTGAGATCTAACACCGTGTGCCGTTTCGGACAACAGTTAGAACTCTGGCGCATCACAAAGCTTTTTGCCACTGGCCCATACTACTGTTCTGGGAGTGGGTTCTATCCCAGAACGTTGCCTAGGGACACCGGGCCTAACGCGGAAGGTCAGGTAGGAAGGAAGGGTCTAAACCCACTTGCACGTGGGGACAGCAGGTGTACCCCGGAGTACCGACGGGGGTATATGGGTACTACACCGGAGTACCAACAGGGGTACCGGTACTACTCCGGAGTACCGACGGGGGTATACGGGTACTACCCTGGAGCACAGGGCGGGGTTACGGGTACTACACCAGAGCATCGGGCAGGGACGCCAGGCCTACCCTGGAGCATCAGGTCGGGATACCGGGCCTACCCTGGAGGGTCAAGATGGGAGGCTGAGATCTAACACCGCGCGCCTGTTGGAACAACAGTTAGAACTCCGGCGCATCACAAAGGTTTCTCCACGGCCCCATAGTACTGCTGTGGGAACGGGTTCTATCCCGGAACGTCGCCTATGGACACGAGGCCTAAGGCGGAGGGTGAGGTAGGAAGGGTGTGTGCAAACCCGCGTGCCTGTAGGGACAGCAGGTGTACCCCGGAGTACCGACAGGGGTATACGGGTACTACACCGGAGTACCAACGGGGGTACCGGTAGTACCCTGGAGTACCGATGGGGGTATATGGGTTCTACCCTGGAGCACAGGGCGGGGTTACCGGTACTACACCAGAGCATCAGGCACGGACGCCAGGGCTATCCCGGAGCATCAGGTTGGGATACCTGGACTACCCTGGAGGGTCAAGATGGGAGGCTGAGATCTAACACCGCGCGCCTGTTGGGATAACAGTTAGAACTCCGGCGCATCACAAAGGGTTCTGCCACGGGCCCATAGTACTGTTGTGGGAACATGTTCTATCCCGGAACGTCGCCTATGGACACCGGGCCTAACGCGAAGGGTCAAGTATGAAGGGTGGGTCTAAACATGCGCGCCCGTAGGGACAGCAGGTGTACCCCGGAGTACCGACGGGGGTATACGGGTACTACACGGGAGTACCAACGGGGGTACGGGTACTACTGCGGAGTACTGACGAGGGTATACGGGTACTACCCTGGAGCACCGGGCGGGGATACGGGTACTACACCAGAGCGTCGGGAAGGGACGCCAGGCCTACCCTGGAGCATCAGGTCGGGATACCGGGCCTACCCTGGACGGTCAGGATGGGAGGCTGAGATCTAACACCGCGTGCCGTTTGGGACAACAGTTAGAACTCCGGCGCATCACAAAGGGTTCTGCCACGGGCCCATAGTACTGTTGTGGGAACGGTTTCTATCCCGGAACGTCGCCTATGGACACGAGGCCTAACGCGGAGGGTCAGGTTGGAAGGGTGTGTCCAAACCCGCGCGCCCGTAGGGACAGCAGGTGTACCCCGGAGTACCGACGGGGGTATACGGGTACTACACCGGAGTACCAACGGGGGTACTGGTACTACCCCGGAGTACCGAAGGGGGTATACGGGTACTACCCTGGAGCACAGGGCGGGGTTACGGGTACTACACCAGAGCGTCGGGAAGGGAAGCCAGGCCTAACCTGGAGCATCAGGTCGGGATACCGGGCCTACCCTGGAGGGTCAGGATGGGAGGCTGAGATCTAACACCGCTTGCCCGTTGGAACAACAGTTAGAACTCCGACGCATCACAAAGGCTTCTGCCACTGGCCCATAGTACTGTTTTGGGAACATGTGCTATCCCGGAACGTCGCCTATGGACACGAGGCCTAAGGCGGAGGGTCAGGTAGGAAGGGTGTGTCCAAACCCGCGTGCCTGTAGGAACAGCAGGTGTACCCCGGAGTACCGACGGGGGTATACGGGTACTACACCGGAGTACCAACGGGGGTACCGGTACTACTCAGGAGTACTGATGGGGGTATACGGGTACTACCCTGGAGCACCGGGCGGGGTTAATGGTACTACACCAGAGCGTCGGGAAGGAACGCCAGGCCTACCCTGGTGCATCAGATAGGGATACCGGGCCTACCCTGGATAGTCAAGATGGGAGGCTGATATCCAACACCGAACGCTCATTGGAACAACAGTTAGAACTCCGGCGCATCACAAAGGGTTCTGCCACTGGCCCATAGTACTGTTGTGGGAACATGTTCTATCCCGGAACGTCACCTATGGACAACGGGCCTAACGCGGAGGGTCTGGTAGGAAGGCTGGCTCTCAACCCGCGTGCCCGTAGGGACAGCAGGTGTACCCCGGAGTACCGACGGGGGTATACGGGTACTACCCTGGAGCACCGGGTGGGGTTACGGGTACTACACCAGAGCGTCGGGAAGGGACGCCAGGCCTACCCTGGTGCATCAGATAGGGATACCGGGCCTACCCTGGATAGTCAAGATGGGAGGCTGATATCTAACACCGCGTGCCGTTTGGGACAACAGTTAGAACTCCGGCGCATCACAAAGGGTTCTGCCACGGGCCCATAGTACTGTTGTGGGAACATGTTCTATCCCGGAACGTCGCCTATGGACACCGGGCCTAACGCGAAGGGTCAAGTATGAAGGGTGGGTCTAAACCTGCGCGCCCGTAGGGACAGCAGGTGTACCCCGGAGTACCGACGGGGGTATACGGGTACTACATCGGAGTACCAACAGGGGTACCGGTACTACTCCGGAGTACCGATGGGGGTATATGGGTACTACCCTGGAGCACCGGGCAGGGTTACAGTTACTACACCAGAGCGTCGGGAAGCTACGCCAGGCCTACACCGGAGCATCAGGTCGGGATACCGGGCCTACCCAGGAGGGTCAGGATGGGAGGCTGAGATCTAACACCGTGTGCCGTTTCGGACAACAGTTAGAACTCCGGCGCATCACAAAGCTTTTTGCCACTGGCCCATACTACTGTTCTGGGAGTGGGTTCAATCCCAGAACGTTGCCTAGGGACACCGGGCCTAACGCGGAAGGTCAGGTAGGAAGGAAGGGTCTAAACCCACTTGCACGTGGGGACAGCAGGTGTACCCCGGAGTACCGACGGGGGTATATGGGTACTACACCGGAGTACCAACAGGGGTACCGGTACTACTCCGGAGTACCCACGGGGGTATACGGGTACTACCCTGGAGCACCGGGCGGGGTTACGGGTACTACACCAGAGCATCGGGCAGGGACGCCAGGCCTACCCTGGAGCATCAGGTCGGGATACCGGGCCTACCCTGGAGGGTCAAGATGGGAGGCTGAGATCTAACACCGCGCGCCTGTTGGAAAAACAGTTAGAACTCCGGCGCATCACAAATGTTTCTCCACGGCCCCATAGTACTGCTGTGGGAACGGGTTCTATCCCGGAACGTCGCCTATGGACACGAGGCCTAACGCGGAGGGTGAGGTAGGAAGGGTGTGTGCAAACCCGCGTGCCTGTAGGGACAGCAGGTGTACCCCGGAGTACCGACAGGGGTATACGGGTACTACACCGGAGTACCAACGGGGGTACCGGTAGTACCCTGGAGTACCGATGGGGGTATATGGGTTCTACCCTGGAGCACAGGGCGGGGTTACCGGTACTACACCAGAGCATCAGGCACGGACGCCAGGGCTATCCCGGAGCATCAGGTTGGGATACCTGGACTACCCTGGAGGGTCAAGATGGGAGGCTGAGATCTAACACCGCGCGCCTGTTGGGATAACAGTTAGAACTCCGGCGCATCACAAAGGGTTCTGCCACGGGCCCATAGTACTGTTGTGGGAACATGTTCTATCCCGGAACGTCGCCTATGGACACCGGGCCTAACGCGAAGGGTCAAGTATGAAGGGTGGGTCTAAACATGCGCGCCCGTAGGGACAGCAGGTGTACCCCGGAGTACCGACGGGGGTATACGGGTACTACACGGGAGTACCAACGGGGGTACGGGTACTACTGCGGAGTACTGACGAGGGTATACGGGTACTACCCTGGAGCACCGGGCGGGGATACGGGTACTACACCAGAGCGTCGGGAAGGGACGCCAGGCCTACCCTGGAGCATCAGGTCGGGATACCGGGCCTACCCTGGACGGTCAGGATGGGAGGCTGAGATCTAACACCGCGTGCCGTTTGGGACAACAGTTAGAACTCCGGCGCATCACAAAGGGTTCTGCCACGGGCCCATAGTACTGCTGTGGGAACGGTTTCTATCCCGGAACGTCGCCTATGGACACGAGGCCTAACGCGGAGGGTCAGGTTGGAAGGGTGTGTCCAAACCCGCGCGCCCGTAGGGACAGCAGGTGTACCCCGGAGTACCGACGGGGGTATACGGGTACTACACCGGAGTACCAACGGGGGTACTGGTACTACCCCGGAGTACCGACGGGGGTATACGGGTACTACCCTGGAGCACAGGGCGGGGTTACGGGTACTACACCAGAGCGTCGGGAAGGGAAGCCAGGCCTAACCTGGAGCATCAGGTCGGGATACCGGGCCTACCCTGGAGGGTCAGGATGGGAGGCTGAGATCTAACACCGCTTGCCCGTTGGAACAACAGTTAGAACTCCGACGCATCACAAAGGCTTCTGCCACTGGCCCATAGTACTGTTTTGGGAACATGTGCTATCCCGGAACGTCGCCTATGGACACGAGGCCTAAGGCGGAGGGTCAGGTAGGAAGGGTGTGTCCAAACCCGCGTGCCTGTAGGAACAGCAGGTGTACCCCGGAGTACCGACGGGGGTATACGGGTACTACACCGGAGTACCAACGGGGGTACCGGTACTACTCAGGAGTACTGATGGGGGTATACGGGTACTACCCTGGAGCACCGGGCGGGGTTAATGGTACTACACCAGAGCGTCGGGAAGGAACGCCAGGCCTACCCTGGTGCATCAGATAGGGATACCGGGCCTACCCTGGATAGTCAAGATGGGAGGCTGATATCCAACACTGAACGCTCATTGGAACAACAGTTAGAACTCCGGCGCATCACAAAGGGTTCTGCCACTGGCTCATAGTACTGTTGTGGGAACATGTTCTATCCCGGAACGTCGCCTATGGACACCGGGCCTAACGCGAAGGGTCAAGTATGAAGGGTGGGTCTAAACCTGCGCGCCCGTAGGGACAGCAGGTGTACCCTGGAGTACCGACGGGGGTATACGGGTACTACATCGGAGTACCAACAGGGGTAACGGTACTACTCTGGAGTACCGATGGGGGTATATGGGTACTACCCTGGAGCACCGGGCAGGGTTACAGTTACTACACCAGAGCGTCGGGAAGCTACGCCAGGCCTACACCGGAGCATCAGGTCGGGATACCGGGCCTACACTGGATAGTCAGGATGGGAGGCTGAGATCTAACACCGTGTGCCGTTTGGGACAACAGTTAGAACTCCGGCGCATCACAAAGGGTTCTGCCACTGGCCCATAGTACTGTTGTGGGAACATGTTCTATCCCGGAACGTCACCTATGGATAACGGGCCTAACGCGGAGGGTCTGGTAGGAAGGCTGGTTCTCAACCCGCGTGCCCGTAGGGACAGCAGGTGTACCCCGGAGTACGGACGGGGGTATACGGGTACTACACCGGAGTACCAACAGGTTTACCGGTACTACCACGGCGTACCGACGGGGGTATACGGGTACTACCCTGGAGCACGGGGCGGGGTTACCGGTACTACACCAGAGCATCGGGAAGGGACGCCAGGCCTACCCTGGTGCATCAGATAGGGATACCGGGCCTACCCTGGAGGGTGAGGATGGGGGGCCGGGATCTAAAACCGCGCGCCCGTTGGAACAACAGTTAGAACTCTGGCGCATCACAAAGGCTTTTGCCACGGGCCGATAGTACTGCTGTGGGAACGGGTTCTATCCCGGAACGTCGCCTATGGACACGAGGCCTAACGCGGAGGGTCAGGTAGGAAGGGTGAGTCCAAACCCGTGCGCCCGTAGGGACAGCAGGTGTACCCCGGAGTACCGACGGGGGTATACGGGTACTAGACCGGAGTACCAACGGGGGCACTGGTACTACTCCGGAGTACTGACAAGGGTATACTTGTACTACCCTGGAGCACAGGGCGGGGTTACGGGTACTACACCAGAGCGTCGGGAAGGGTCGCCAGGCCTACCCTGGAGCATCAGGTCGGGATACCGGGCCTACCCTGGAGGGTCAGGATGGGAGGCTGAGATCTAACACCGCGTGCCGTTTGGGACAACAGTTAGAACTCCGGCGCATCACAAAGCTTTCTGCCACTGGCCCATAGTACTGGTGTGGGAGCGGGTTCTATCCCGGAACGTCGCCTATGGACACCGGGCCTAACGCGAAGGGTCAAGTATGAAGGGTGGGTCTAAACCCGCGCGCCTGTAGGGACAGCAGGTGTACCCCGGAGTACCGACGGGGGTATACGGGTACTACACCGGAGTACCAAGGGGGGTACTGGTACTAGTCCGGAGTACTGACGAGGGTATACGGGTACTACCCTGGAGCACTTTGCGGGGTTAATGGTACTACAGCAGAGCGTCGGGAAGGGATGCCAGGCCTACCCTGGAGCATCAGGACGGGATACCGGGCCTACCCTGGAGGGTCAGGATGGGAGGCTGAGATCTAACACTGTGTGCCGTTTGGGACAACAGTTAGAACTCCGGCGCATCACAAAGGGTTCTCCACGGCCCCATAGTACTGGTGTGGGAACGGGTTCTATTCCGAAACGTCGCCTATGGACACCGGGCCTATCGCCACGTGTCAGATAGGAAGGCTGGTTCTCAACCCGCGTGCTCGTAGGCACAGCATATGTACCCTGCAGTACCGACGGGGGTATACGGGTACTACACCGGAGTACCAACGGGGGTACGGGTACTACTGCGGAGTACTGACGGGGGTATACGGGTACTACCCTGGAGCACCGGGCGGGGTTACGGGTACTACACCAGAGTGTCGGGAAGGGACGCCAGGCCTACACCGGAGCATCAGGTCGGGATACCAGGCCTACCCTGGAGGGTCAGGATGGGAGGCTGAGATCTAACACCGCGTGCCGTTTGGGACAACAGTTAGAACTCCGGCGCATCACAAAGCTTTCTGCCACTGGCCCATAGTACTGGTGTGGGATCGGGTTCTATCCCAGAACGTCGCCTAGCGACACCGGGCCTAACGCGAAGGGTCAAGTATGAAGGGTGGGTCTAAACCCGCGCGCCTGTAGGGACAGCAGGTGTACCCCGGAGTACCGACGGGGGTATACGGTACTAGACCGCAGTACCAAGGGGGGCACTGGTACTAGTCCGGAGTACTGACGAGGGTATACGGGTACTACCCTGGAGCACTTTGCGGGGTTAATGGTACTACACCAGAGCGTCGGGAAGGGATGCCAGGCCTACCCTGGAGCATCAGGTCGGGATACCGGGCCTACCCTGGAGTGTCAGGATGGGAGGCTGAGATCTAACACTGTGTGCCGTTTGGGACAACAGTTAGAACTCCGGCGCATCACAAAGGGTTCTCCACGGCCCCATAGTACTGTTTTGGGAACATGTTCTATCCCGGAACGTCGCCTATGGACACGAGGCCTAAGGCGGAGGGTCAGGTAGGAAGGGTGTGTCCAAACCCCGCGTGCCTGTAGGGACAGCAGGTGTACCCCGGAGTACCGACTGGGGTATACGGGTACTACACCGGAGTACCAACGGGGGTACCGGTACTACTCCGGAGTACTGATGGGGGTATACGGGTACTACCCTGGAGCACCGGGCGGGGTTAATGGTACTACACCAGAGCATCGGGAAGGGACGCCAGGCCTACCCTGGTGCATCAGATAGGGATACCGGGCCTACCCTGGATAGTCAAGATGGGAGGCTGATATCTAACACCACGCGCCCATTGGAACAACAGTGAGAACTCCGGTGCATCACAAAGGGTTCTGCCACGGGCCCATAGTACTGTTGTGGGAACATGTTCTATCCCGGAACGTCACCTATGGACAACGGGCCTAACGCGGAGGGTCTGGTAGGAAGGCTGGTTCTCAACCCGCGTGCCCATAGGGACAGCAGGTGTACCCCGGAGTACCGACGGGGGTATACGTGTACTACACCGGAGTACCAACAGGTTTACCGGTACTACCCCGGAGTACCTACGGGGGTATACGGGTACTACCCTGGAGCACCGGGCGGGGTTACGGGTACTACACCAGAGCATCGGGCACGGACGCCAGGGCTATCCCGGAGCATCAGGTTGGGATACCGGGACTACCCTGGAGGGTCAAGATGGGAGGCTGAGATCTAACACCGCGCGCCTGTTGGGATAACAGTTAGAACTCCGGCGCATCACAAAGGGTTCTGCTACGGGCCCATAGTACTGTTGTGGGAACATGTTCTATCCCGGAACGTCGCCTATGGACACCGGGCCTAACGCGAAGGGTCAAGTATGAAGGGTGGGTCTAAACCTGCGCGCCCGTAGGGACAGCAGGTGTACCCCGGAGTACCGACGGGGGTATACGGGTACTACACCGGAGTACCAACGGGGGTACGGGTACTACTGCGGAGTACTGACGAGGGTATACGGGTACTACCCTGGAGCACCGGGCGGGGTTACGGGTACTACACCAGAGCGTCGGGAAGGGACGCCAGGCCTAACCTGGTGCATCAGGTTGGGATACCGGGCCTACCCTGGAGGGTCAAGATGGGAGGCTGAGATCTAACACCGCGCGCCTGTTGGGACAACAGTTAGAACTCTGGCGCATCACAAAGGGTTCTCCACGGCCCCATAGTACTGCTGTGGGAACGGGTTCTATCCCGGAACGTCGCCTATGGACACGAGGCCTAACGCGGAGGGTCAGGTTAGAAGGGTGTGTCCAAACCCGCGCGCCCGTAGGGACAGCAGGTGTACCCCGGAGTACCGATGGGGGTATACGGGTACTAGACCGGAGTATCAACGGGGGCACTGGTACTACTCCGGAGTACTGACGAGGGTATACGGGTACTACCCTGGAGCACCGGGCAGGGTTACAGTTACTACACCAGAGCGTCGGGAAGCTACGCCAGGCCTACACCGGAGCATCAGGTCGGGATACCGGGCCTACCCTGGAGGGTCAGGATGGGAGGCTGAGATCTAACACCGTGTGCCGTTTGGGACAACAGTTAGAACTCCGGCGCATCACAAAGGGTTCTCCACGGCCCCATAGTACTGGTGTGGGAACGGGTTCTATTCCGAAACGTCGCCTATGGACACCGGGCCTACCGCCGCGAGTCAGGTAGGAAGGCTGGTTCTCAACCCGCGTGCTTGTAGGCCAGCAGGTGTACCCCGGAGTACCGACGGGGGTATACGGGTACTACACCGGAGTACCAACGGGGGTACCGGTACTACTCCAGAGTACTGACGGGGGTACCCTGGCATTACCCTGGAGCACCGGGCGGGGTTACGGGTACTACACCAGAGCGTCGGAAAGGGAAGCCAGGCCTAACCTGGAGCATCAGGTCGGGATACCGGGCCTACCCTGGAGGGTCAGGATGGGAGGCTGAGATCTAACACCGCTTGCCCGTTGGAACAACAGTTAGAACTCCGGCGCATCACAAAGGGTTCTGCCACTGGACCATAGTACTGTTGTGGGAACATGTTCTATCCTGGAACGTCGCCTATGGACACGAGGCCTAACGCGGAGGGTCAGGTAGGAAGGCTGGTTCTCAACCCGCGTGCCCGTAGGGACAGCATGTGTACCCCGGAGTACCGACGGGGGTATACGGGTACTACACCGGAGTACCAACGGGGGTACCGGTAGTAACCTGGAGTACCGACGAAGGTATACGGGTACTACCGTGGGGCACAGGGCGGGGTAACGGGTACTACACCAGAGCGTCGGGAAGGGAAGACAGGCGTAACCTGGAGCATCAGATCGGGATACCGGGCCTACCCTGGAGGGTCAGGATGGGAGGCTGAGATCTAACACCACGCGCCCATTGAAACAACAGTTAGAACTCCGGCGCATCACAAAGGGTTCTGCCACTGGCCCATAGTACTGTTGTGGGAACATGTTCTATCCCGGAATGTCACCTATGGAAACGAGGACTAACGCGGAGGGTCAGGTAGGAAGGCTGGTTCTCAACCCACGTGCCTGTAGGGACAGCATGTGTACCCCGGAGTACTGACGGGGGTATAAGGGTACTACACCGGAGTACCAACGGGGGTACCGGTACTACTCCGGAGTACTGATGGGGGTATACGGGTACTACCCTGGAGCACAGGGCGGGGTTAATGGTACTACACCAGAGCGTCGGGAAGGGACGCCAGGCCTACCCTGGTGCATCAGGTCGGGATACCGGGCCTACCCTGGAGGGTCAGGATGGGAGGCTGAGATCTAACACCGCGCGCCTGTTGGGATAACAGTTAGAACTCTGGCGCATCACAAAGGGTTCTGCTACGGGCCCATAGTACTGTTGTGGGAACATGTTCTATCCCGGAACGTCGCCTATGGACACCGGGCCTAACGCGAAGGGTCAAGTATGAAGGGTGGGTCTAAACCTGCGCGCCCGTAGGGACAGCAGGTGTACCCCGGAGTACCAACGGGGGTATACGGGTACTACACCGGAGTACCAACGGGGGTACGGGTACTACTGCGGAGTACTGACGAGGGTATACGGGTACTACCCTGGAGCACCGGGCAGGGTTACAGTTACTACACCAGAGCGTCGGGAAGCTACGCCAGGCCTACACCGGAGCATCAGGTCGGGATACCGGGCCTACCCTGGAGGGTCAGGATGGGAGGCTGAGATCTAACACCGCGTGCCGTTTGGGACAACAGTTAGAACTCTGGCGCATCACAAAGCTTTTTGCCACTGGCCCATAGTACTGTTCTTGGAGCGGGTTCTATCCCAGAACGTCACCTATGGACACCGGGCCTAATGCGGAAGGTCAGGTAGGAAGGAAGGGTCTAAACCCAATTGCACGTGGGGACAGCAGGTGTACCCCGGAGTACCGACGGGGGTATACGGGTACTACACCGGAGTACCAACGGGGGTAATGGTACTACCCCGGAATACCGACGGGGGTATATGGGTACTACCCTGGAGCACCGGGCGGGGTTACGGGTACTACACCAGAGCATCGGGCAGGGACGCCATTCCTAACCTGGTGCATCAGGTTGGGATATAGGGCCTACCCTGGAGGGTCAGGATGGGAGGCTGAGATCTAACACCGTGCGCCTGTTGGGACAACAGTTAGAACTCCGGCGCATCACAAAGGGTTCTCCACGGCCCCATAGTACTGCTGTGGGAACGGGTTCTATCCCGGAACGTCGCCTATGGACACGAGGCCTAACGCGGAGGGTCAGGTTAGAAGGGTGTGTCCAAACCCGCGCGCCCGTAGGGACAGCATGTGTACCCCGGAGTACCGATGGGGGTATACGGGTACTAGACTGGAGTATCAACGGGGGCACTGGTACTACTCCGGAGTACTGACGAGGGTATACGGGTACTACCCTGGAGCACCGGGCAGGGTTACAGTTACTACACCAGAGCGTCGGGAAGCTACGCCAGGCCTACCCTGGTGCATCAGATAGGGATACCGGGCCTACCCTGGATAGTCAAGATGGGAGGCTGATAGCTAACACCGCGCGCCCATTGGAACAACAGTTAGAACTCCGGCGCATCACAAAGGGTTCTGCCACGGGCCCATAGTACTGTTGTGGGAACATGTTCTATCCCGGAACGTCGCCTATGGACACCGGGCCTAACGCGAAGGGTCAAGTATGAAGGGTGGGTCTAAACCTGCGCGCCCGTAGGGACAGCAGGTGTATCCCGGAGTACCGACGGGGGTATACGGGTACTACACCGGAGTACCAACAGGGGTACCGGTACTACCCCGGAATACCGACGGGGGTATATGGGTACTACCCTGGAGCACCGGGCGGGGTTACGGGTACTACACCAGAGCGTCGGGAAGGGACGCCAGGCCTACCCTGGAGCATCAGGTTGGGATACCGGGCCTACCCTGGAGGGTCAAGATGGGAGGCTGAGATCTAACACCGTGTGCCGTTTGGGACAACAGTTAGAACTCCGGCGCATCACAAAGGGTTCTCCACGGCCCCATAGTACTGGTGTGGGAACGGGTTCTATTCCGAAACGTCGCCTATGGACACCGGGCCTACCGCCGCGAGTCAGGTAGGAAGGCTGGTTCTCAACCCGCGTGCTTGTAGGCCAGCAGGTTTACCCTGGAGTACTGACGGGGGTATACGGGTACTACACCGGAGTACCAACGGGGGTACCGGTACTACTCCAGAGTACTGACGGGGGTACCCTGGCATTACCCTGGAGCACCGGGCGGGGTTACGGGTACTACACCAGAGCGTCGGAAAGGGAAGCCAGGCCTAACCTGGAGCATCAGGTCGGGATACCGGGCCTACCCTGGAGGGTCAGGATGGGAGGCTGAGATCTAACACCGCTTGCCCGTTGGAACAACAGTTAGAACTCCGGCGCATCACAAAGGGTTCTGCCACTGGACCATAGTACTGTTGTGGGAACATGTTCTATCCCGGAACGTCGCCTATGGACACGAGGCCTAACGCGGAGGGTCAGGTAGGAAGGCTGGTTATCAACCCGCGTGCCTGTAGGGACAGCATGTGTACCCCGGAGTACCGACGGGGGTATACGGGTACTACACCGGAGTACCAACGGGGGTACCGGTAGTAACCTGGAGTACCGACGAAGGTATACGGGTACTACCGTGGGGCACAGGGCGGGGTAACGGGTACTACACCAGAGCGTCGGGAAGGGAAGACAGGCCTAACCTGGAGCATCAGATCGGGATACCGGGCCTACCCTGGAGGGTCAGGATGGGAGGCTGAGATCTAACACCACGCGCCCATTGAAACAACAGTTAGAACACCGGCGCATCACAAAGGGTTCTGCCACTGGCCCATAGTACTGTTGTGGGAACATGTTCTATCCCGGAATGTCGCCTATGGAAACGAGGCCTAACGCGGAGGGTCAGGTAGGAAGGCTGGTTCTCAACCCACGTGCCTGTAGGGACAGCATGTGTACCCCGGAGTACTGACGGGGGTATAAGGGTACTACACCGGAGTACCAACGGGGGTACCGGTACTACTCCGGAGTACTGATGGGGGTATACGGGTACTACCCTGGAGCACAGGGCGGGGTTAATGGTACTACACCAGAGCGTCGTTAAGGGAAGCCAGGCCTACCCTGGTGTATCAGGTCGGGATACCGGGCCTACCCTGGAGGGTCAGGATGGGAGGCTGAGATCTAACACCGCGTGCCGTTTGGGACAACAGTTAGAACTCCGGTGCATCACAAAGGGTTCTGCCACTGGCCCATAGTACTGTTGTGGGAACATGTTCTATCCCGGAACGTCACCTATGGACAACGGGCCTAACGCGGAGGGTCTGGTAGGAAGGCTGGTTCTCAACCCGCGTGCCCATAGGGACAGCAGGTGTACCCCGGAGTACCGACGGGGGTATACGTGTACTACACCGGAGTACCAACAGGTTTACCGGTACTACCCCGGAGTACCTACGGGGGTATACGGGTACTACCCTGGAGCACCGGGCGGGGTTACGGGTACTACACCAGAGCATCGGGCACGGACGCCAGGGCTATTCCGGAGCATCAGGTTGGGATACCGGGACTACCCTGGAGGGTCAGGATGGGAGGCTGATAGCTAACACCGTGTGCCGTTTGGGACAACAGTTAGAACTCCGGCGCATCACAAAGGGTTCTCCACGGCCCCATAGTACTGGTGTGGGAACGGGTTCTATTCCGAAACGTCGCCTATGGACACCGGGCCTACCGCCGCGAGTCAGGTAGGAAGGCTGGTTCTCAACCCGCGTGCTTGTAGGCCAGCAGGTGTACCCCGGAGTACCGACGGGGGTATACGGGTACTACACCGGAGTACCAACGGGGGTACCGGTACTACTCCAGAGTACTGACGGGGGTACCCTGGCATTACCCTGGAGCACCGGGCGGGGTTACGGGTACTACACCAGAGCGTCGGGAAGGGAAGACAGGCCTAACCTGGAGCATCAGGTCGGGATACCGGGCCTACCCTGGAGGGTCAGGATGGGAGGCTGAGATCTAACACCGCTTGCCCGTTGGAACAACAGTTAGAACTCCGGCGCATCACAAAGGGTTCTGCCACTGGACCATAGTACTGGTGTGGGAACGGGTTCTATCCCGGAACGTCGCCTATGGACACGAGGCCTAACGCGGAGGGTCAGGTAGGAAGGCTGGTTCTCAACCCGCGTGCCTGTAGGGACAGCATGTGTACCCCGGAGTACCGACGGGGGTATACGGGTACTACACCGGAGTACCAACGGGGGTACCGGTAGTAACCTGGAGTACCGACGAAGGTATACGGGTACTACCGTGGGGCACAGGGCGGGGTTACGGGTACTACACCAGAGCGTCGGGAAGGGAAGACAGGCCTAACCTGGAGCATCAGATCGGGATACCAGGCCTACCCTGGAGGGTCAGGATGGGAGGCTGAGATCTAACACCACGCGCCCATTGAAACAACAGTTAGAACTCCGGCGCATCACAAAGGGTTCTGCCACTGGCCCATAGTACTGTTGTGGGAACATGTTCTATCCCGGAATGTCGCCTATGGAAACGAGGACTAACGCGGAGGGTCAGGTAGGAAGGCTGGTTCTCAAACCACGTGCCTGTAGGGACAGCATGTGTACCCCGGAGTACTGACGGGGGTATAAGGGTACTACACCGGAGTACCAATGGGGGTACCGGTACTACTCCGGAGTACTGATGGGGGTATACGGGTACTACCCTGGAGCACCGGGCGGGGTTAATGGTACTACACCAGAGCGTCGGGAAGGGACGCCAGGCCTACCCTGGTGCATCAGATAGGGATACCGGGCCTACCCTGGATAGTCAAGATGGGAGGCTGATATCTAACACCGCGCGCCCATTGGAACAACAGTTAGAACTCCGGCGCATCACAAAGGGTTCTGCCACGGGCCCATAGTACTGTTGTGGGAACATGTTCTATCCCGGAACGTCGCCTATGGACACCGGGCCTAACGCGAAGGGTCAAGTATGAAGGGTGGGTCTAAACCTGCGCGCCCGTAGGGACAGCAGGTGTATCCCGGAGTACCGACGGGGGTATACGGGTACTACACCGGAGTACCAACAGGGGTACCGGTACTACCCCGGAATACCGACGGGGGTATATGGGTACTACCCTGGAGCACCGGGCGGGGTTACGGGTACTACACCAGAGCGTCGGGAAGGGACGCCAGGCCTACCCTGGTGCATCAGGTTGGGATACCGGGCCTACCCTGGAGGGTCAAGATGGGAGGCTGAGATCTAACACCGTGTGCCGTTTGGGACAACAGTTAGAACTCCGGCGCATCACAAAGGGTTCTCCACGGCCCCATAGTACTGGTGTGGGAACGGGTTCTATTCCGAAACGTCGCCTATGGACACCGGGCCTACCGCCGCGAGTCAGGTAGGAAGGCTGGTTCTCAACCCGCGTGCTTGTAGGCCAGCAGGTTTACCCTGGAGTACTGACGGGGGTATACGGGTACTACACCGGAGTACCAACGGGGGTACCGGTACTACTCCAGAGTACTGACGGGGGTACCCTGGCATTACCCTGGAGCACCGGGCGGGGTTACGGGTACTACACCAGAGCGTCGGGAAGGGAAGCCAGGCCTAACCTGGAGCATCAGGTCGGGATACCGGGCCTACCCTGGAGGGTCAGGATGGGAGGCTGAGATCTAACACCGCTTGCCCGTTGGAACAACAGTTAGAACTCCGGCGCATCACAAAGGGTTCTGCCACTGGACCATAGTACTGTTGTGGGAACATGTTCTATCCCGGAACGTCGCCTATGGACACGAGGCCTAACGCGGAGGGTCAGGTAGGCAGGCTGGTTATCAACCCGCGTGCCTGTAGGGACAGCATGTGTACCCCGGAGTACCGACGGGGGTATACGGGTACTACACCGGAGTACCAACGGGGGTACCGGTAGTAACCTGGAGTACCGACGAAGGTATATGGGTTCTACCCTGGAGCACAGGGCGGGGTAACGGGTACTACACCAGAGCGTCGGGAAGGGAAGACAGGCCTAACCTGGAGCATCAGATCGGGATACCGGGCCTACCCTGGAGGGTCAGGATGGGAGGCTGAGATCTAACACCACGCGCCCATTGAAACAACAGTTAGAACTCCGGCGCATCACAAAGGGTTCTGCCACTGGCCCATAGTACTGTTGTGGGAACATGTTCTATCCCGGAATGTCGCCTATGGAAACGAGGCCTAACGCGGAGGGTCAGGTAGGAAGGCTGGTTCTCAACCCACGTGCCTGTAGGGACAGCATGTGTACCCCGGAGTACTGACGGGGGTATAAGGGTACTACACCGGAGTACCAACGGGGGTACCGGTACTACTCCGGAGTACTGATGGGGGTATACGGGTACTACCCTGGAGCACAGGGCGGGGTTAATGGTACTACACCAGAGCGTCGGGAAGGGAAGCCAGGCCTACCCTGGTGTATCAGATCGGGATACCGGGCCTACCCTGGAGGGTCAGGATGGGAGGCTGAGATCTAACACCGCGTGCCGTTTGGGACAACAGTTAGAACTCCGGTGCATCACAAAGGGTTCTCCACGGCCCCATAGTACTGGTGTGGGAACGGGTTCTATTCCGAAACGTCGCCTATGGACACCGGGCCTACCGCCGCGAGTCAGGTAGGAAGGCTGGTTCTCAACCCGCGTGCTTGTAGGCCAGCAGGTTTACCCTGGAGTACTGACGGGGGTATACGGGTACTACACCGGAGTACCAACGGGGGTACCGGTACTACTCCAGAGTACTGACGGGGGTACCCTGGCATTACCCTGGAGCACCGGGCGGGGTTACGGGTACTACACCAGAGCGTCGGAAAGGGAAGCCAGGCCTAACCTGGAGCATCAGGTCGGGATACCGGGCCTACCCTGGAGGGTCAGGATGGGAGGCTGAGATCTAACACCGCTTGCCCGTTGGAACAACAGTTAGAACTCCGGCGCATCACAAAGGGTTCTGCCACTGGACCATAGTACTGTTGTGGGAACATGTTCTATCCCGGAACGTCGCCTATGGACACGAGGCCTAACGCGGAGGGTCAGGTAGGAAGGCTGGTTATCAACCCGCGTGCCTGTAGGGACAGCATGTGTACCCCGGAGTACCGACGGGGGTATACGGGTACTACACCGGAGTACCAACGGGGGTACCGGTAGTAACCTGGAGTACCGACGAAGGTATACGGGTACTACCGTGGGGCACAGGGCGGGGTAACGGGTACTACACCAGAGCATCGGGAAGGGAAGACAGGCCTAACCTGGAGCATCAGATCGGGATACCGGGCCTACCCTGGAGGGTCAGGATGGGAGGCTGAGATCTAACACCGCGTGCCGTTTGGGACAACAGTTAGAACTCCGGTGCATCACAAAGGGTTCTGCCACTGGCCCATAGTACTGTTGTGGGAACATGTTCTATCCCGGAACGTCACCTATGGACAACGGGCCTAACGCGGAGGGTCTGGTAGGAAGGCTGGTTCTCAACCCGCGTGCCCATAGGGACAGCAGGTGTACCCCGGAGTACCGACGGGGGTATACGTGTACTACACCGGAGTACCAACAGGTTTACCGATACTACCCCGGAGTACCTACGGGGGTATACGGGTACTACCCTGGAGCACCGGGCAGGGTTACGGGTACTACACCAGAGCATCGGGCACGGACGCCAGGGCTATTCCGGAGCATCAGGTTGGGATACCGGGACTACCCTGGAGGGTCAAGATGGGAGGCTGAGATCTAACACCGCGCGCCTGTTGGGATAACAGTTAGAACTCCGGCGCATCACAAAGGGTTCTGCTACGGGCCCATAGTACTGTTGTGGGAACATGTTCTATCCCGGAACGTCGCCTATGGACACCGGGCCTAACGCGAAGGGTCAAGTAGGAAGGGTTGGTCTAAACCTGCGCGCCCGTAGGGACAGCAGGTGTACCCCGGAGTACCGACGGGGGTATACGGGTACTACACCGGAGTACCAACGGGGGTACGGGTACTACTGCGGAGTACTGACGAGGGTATACGGGTACTACCCTGGAGCACCGGGCGGGGTTACGGGTACTACACCAGAGCGTCGGGAAGGGACGCCAGGCCTAACCTGGAGCATCAGATCGGGATACCGGGCCTACCCTGGAGGGTCAGGATGGGAGGCTGAGATCTAACACCACGCGCCCATTGGAACAACAGTTAGAACTCCGGCGCATCACAAAGGGTTCTGCCACTGGCCCATAGTACTGGTGTGGGAACGGGTTCTATCCCGGAACGTCGCCTATGGACACCGGGCCTATCGCTGAGAGTCAGGTAGGAAGGCTGGTTCTCAACCCGCGTGCCCGTAGGGACAGCAGGTGTATCCCGGAGTACCGACGGGGGTATACAGGTACTACACCGGTGTACCAACAGGGGTACCGGTACTACCCCGGAATACCGACGGGGGTATATGGGTACTACCCTGGAGCACCGGGCGGGGTTACGGGTACTACACCAGAGCATCGGGCAGGGACGCCAGGCCTAACCTGGTGCATCAGGTTGGGATATAGGGCCTACCCTGGACGGTCAGGATGGGAGGCTGAGATCTAACACCGCGTGCCGTTTGGGACAACAGTTAGAACTCCGGCGCATCACAAAGGGTTCTCCACGGCCCCATAGTACTGCTGTGGGAACGGGTTCTATCCCGGAACGTCGCCTATGGACACGAGGCCTAACGCGGAGGGTCAGGTTAGAAGGGTGTGTCCAAACCCGCGCGCCCGTAGGGACAGCAGGTGTACCCCGGAGTACCGATGGGGGTATACGGGTACTAGACCGGAGTATCAACGGGGGCACTGGTACTACTCCGGAGTACTGACGAGGGTATACGGGTACTACCCTGGAGCACCGGGCAGGGTTACAGTTACTACACCAGAGCGTCGGGAAGCTACGCCAGGCCTACACCGGAGCATCAGGTCGGGATACCGGGCCTACCCTGGAGGGTCAGGATGGGAGGCTGAGATCTAACACCGTGTGCCGTTTGGGACAACAGTTAGAACTCCGGCGCATCACAAAGGGTTCTCCACGGCCCCATAGTACTGGTGTGGGAACGGGTTCTATTCCGAAACGTCGCCTATGGACACCGGGCCTACCGCCGCGAGTCAGGTAGGAAGGCTGGTTCTCAACCCGCGTGCTTGTAGGCCAGCAGGTGTACCCCGGAGTACCGACGGGGGTATACGGGTACTACACCGGAGTACCAACGGGGGTACCGGTACTACTCCAGAGTACTGACGGGGGTACCCTGGCATTACCCTGGAGCACCGGGCGGGGTTACGGGTACTACACCAGAGCGTCGGAAAGGGAAGCCAGGCCTAACCTGGAGCATCAGGTCGGGATACCGGGCCTACCCTGGAGGGTCAGGATGGGAGGCTGAGATCTAACACCGCTTGCCCGTTGGAACAACAGTTAGAACTCCGGCGCATCACAAAGGGTTCTGCCACTGGACCATAGTACTGGTGTGGGAACGGGTTCTATCCCGGAACGTCGCCTATGGACACGAGGCCTAACGCGGAGGGTCAGGTAGGAAGGCTGGTTCACAACCCGCGTGCCTGTAGGGACAGCATGTGTACCCCGGAGTACCGACGGGGGTATACGGGTACTACACCGGAGTACCAACGGGGGTACCGGTAGTAACCTGGAGTACCGACGAAGGTATACGGGTACTACCGTGGGGCACAGGGCGGGGTTACGGGTACTACACCAGAGCGTCGGGAAGGGAAGACAGGCCTAACCTGGAGCATCAGATCGGGATACCGGGCCTACCCTGGAGGGTCAGGATGGGAGGCTGAGATCTAACACCACGCGCCCATTGAAACAACAGTTAGAACTCCGGCGCATCACAAAGGGTTCTGCCACTGGCCCATAGTACTGTTGTGGGAACATGTTCTATCCCGGAATGTCACCTATGGAAACGAGGACTAACGCGGAGGGTCAGGTAGGAAGGCTGGTTCTCAACCCACGTGCCTGTAGGGACAGCATGTGTACCCCGGAGTACTGACGGGGGTATAAGGGTACTACACCGGAGTACCAATGGGGGTACCGGTACTACTCCGGAGTACTGATGGGGGTATACGGGTACTACCCTGGAGCACCGGGCGGGGTTAATGGTACTACACCAGAGCGTCGGGAAGGGACGCCAGGCCTACCCTGGTGCATCAGATAGGGATACCGGGCCTACCCTGGATAGTCAAGATGGGAGGCTGATATCTAACACCGCGCGCCCATTGGAACAACAGTTAGAACTCCGGCGCATCACAAAGGGTTCTGCCACGGGCCCATAGTACTGTTGTGGGAACATGTTCTATCCCGGAACGTCGCCTATGGACACCGGGCCTAACGCGAAGGGTCAAGTATGAAGGGTGGGTCTAAACATGCGCGCCCGTAGGGACAGCAGGTGTACCCCGGAGTACCGACGGGGGTATACGGGTACTACACGGGAGTACCAACGGGGGTACGGGTACTACTGCGGAGTACTGACGAGGGTATACGGGTACTACCCTGGAGCACCGGGCGGGGATACGGGTACTACACCAGAGCGTCGGGAAGGGACGCCAGGCCTACCCTGGAGCATCAGGTCGGGATACCGGGCCTACCCTGGACGGTCAGGATGGGAGGCTGAGATCTAACACCGCGTGCCGTTTGGGACAACAGTTAGAACTCCGGCGCATCACAAAGGGTTCTGCCACGGGCCCATAGTACTGTTGTGGGAACGGTTTCTATCCCGGAACGTCGCCTATGGACACGAGGCCTAACGCGGAGGGTCAGGATGGAAGGGTGTGTCCAAACCCGCGCGCCCGTAGGGACAGCAGGTGTACCCCGGAGTACCGACGGGGGTATACGGGTACTACACCGGAGTACCAACGGGGGTACTGGTACTACCCCGGAGTACCGACGGGGGTATACGGGTACTACCCTGGAGCACAGGGCGGGGTTACGGGTACTACACCAGAGCGTCGGGAAGGGACGCCAGGCCTAACCTGGAGCATCAGGTCGGGATACCGGGCCTACCCTGGATAGTCAAGATGGGAGGCTGATATCTAACACCGCGTGCCGTTTGGGACAACAGTTAGAACTCCGGCGCATCACAAAGGGTTCTGCCACGGGCCCATAGTACTGTTGTGGGAACATGTTCTATCCCGGAACGTCGCCTATGGACACCGGGCCTAACGCGAAGGGTCAAGTATGAAGGGTGGGTCTAAACCTGCGCGCCCGTAGGGACAGCAGGTGTACCCTGGAGTACCGACGGGGGTATACGGGTACTACATCGGAGTACCAACAGGGGTACCGGTACTACTCCGGAGTACCGATGGGGGTATATGGGTACTACCCTGGAGCACCGGGCAGGGTTACAGTTACTACACCAGAGCGTCGGGAAGCTACGCCAGGCCTACACCGGAGCATCAGGTCGGGATACCGGGCCTACCCTGGAGGGTCAGGATGGGAGGCTGAGATCTAACACCGTGTGCCGTTTCGGACAACAGTTAGAACTCCGGCGCATCACAAAGCTTTTTGCCACTGGCCCATACTACTGTTCTGGGAGTGGGTTCAATCCCAGAACGTTGCCTAGGGACACCGGGCCTAACGCGGAAGGTCAGGTAGGAAGGAAGGGTCTAAACCCACTTGCACGTGGGGACAGCAGGTGTACCCCGGAGTACCGACGGGGGTATATGGGTACTACACCGGAGTACCAACAGGGGTACCGGTACTACTCCGGAGTACCGACGGGGGTATACGGGTACTACCCTGGAGCACCGGGCGGGGTTACGGGTACTACACCAGAGCATCGGGCAGGGACGCCAGGCCTACCCTGGAGCATCAGGTCGGGATACCGGGCCTACCCTGGAGGGTCAAGATGGGAGGCTGAGATCTAACACCGCGCGCCTGTTGGAAAAACAGTTAGAACTCCGGCGCATCACAAATGTTTCTCCACGGCCCCATAGTACTGCTGTGGGAACGGGTTCTATCCCGGAACGTCGCCTATGGACACGAGGCCTAAGGCGGAGGGTGAGGTAGGAAGGGTGTGTGCAAACCCGCGTGCCTGTAGGGACAGCAGGTGTACCCCGGAGTACCGACAGGGGTATACGGGTACTACACCGGAGTACCAACGGGGGTACCGGTAGTACCCTGGAGTACCGATGGGGGTATATGGGTTCTACCCTGGAGCACAGGGCGGGGTTACCGGTACTACACCAGAGCATCAGGCACGGACGCCAGGGCTATCCCGGAGCATCAGGTTGGGATACCTGGACTACCCTGGAGGGTCAAGATGGGAGGCTGAGATCTAACACCGCGCGCCTGTTGGGATAACAGTTAGAACTCCGGCGCATCACAAAGGGTTCTGCCACGGGCCCATAGTACTGTTGTGGGAACATGTTCTATCCCGGAACGTCGCCTATGGACACCGGGCCTAACGCGAAGGGTCAAGTATGAAGGGTGGGTCTAAACATGCGCGCCCGTAGGGACAGCAGGTGTACCCCGGAGTACCGACGGGGGTATACGGGTACTACACGGGAGTACCAACGGGGGTACGGGTACTACTGCGGAGTACTGACGAGGGTATACGGGTACTACCCTGGAGCACCGGGCGGGGATACGGGTACTACACCAGAGCGTCGGGAAGGGACGCCAGGCCTACCCTGGAGCATCAGGTCGGGATACCGGGCCTACCCTGGACGGTCAGGATGGGAGGCTGAGATCTAACACCGCGTGCCGTTTGGGACAACAGTTAGAACTCCGGCGCATCACAAAGGGTTCTGCCACGGGCCCATAGTACTGTTGTGGGAACGGTTTCTATCCCGGAACGTCGCCTATGGACACGAGGCCTAACGCGGAGGGTCAGGATGGAAGGGTGTGTCCAAACCCGCGCGCCCGTAGGGACAGCAGGTGTACCCCGGAGTACCGACGGGGGTATACGGGTACTACACCGGAGTACCAACGGGGGTACTGGTACTACCCCGGAGTACCGACGGGGGTATACGGGTACTACCCTGGAGCACAGGGCGGGGTTACGGGTACTACACCAGAGCGTCGGGAAGGGAAGCCAGGCCTAACCTGGAGCATCAGGTCGGGATACCGGGCCTACCCTGGAGGGTCAGGATGGGAGGCTGAGATCTAACACCGCTTGCCCGTTGGAACAACAGTTAGAACTCCGACGCATCACAAAGGCTTCTGCCACTGGCCCATAGTACTGTTTTGGGAACATGTGCTATCCCGGAATGTCGCCTATGGAAACGAGGACTAACGCGGAGGGTCAGGTAGGAAGGGTGTGTCCAAACCCGCTTGCCTGTAGGAACAGCAGGTGTACCCCGGAGTACCGACGGGGGTATATGGGTACTACACCGGAGTACCAACGGGGGTACCGGTACTACTCAGGAGTACTGATGGGGGTATACGGGTACTACCCTGGAGCACCGGGCGGGGTTAATGGTACTACACCAGAGCGTCGGGAAGGAACGCCAGGCCTACCCTGGTGCATCAGATAGGGATACCGGGCCTACCCTGGATAGTCAAGATGGGAGGCTGATATCCAACACCGAACGCTCATTGGAACAACAGTTAGAACTCCGGCGCATCACAAAGGGTTCTGCCACTGGCCCATAGTACTGTTGTGGGAACATGTTCTATCCCGGAACGTCACCTATGGACAACGGGCCTAACGCGGAGGGTCTGGTAGGAAGGCTGGCTCTCAACCCGCGTGCCCGTAGGGACAGCAGGTGTACCCCGGAGTACCGACGGGGGTATACGGGTACTACCCTGGAGCACCGGGTGGGGTTACGGGTACTACACCAGAGCGTCGGGAAGGGACGCCAGGCCTACCCTGGTGCATCAGATAGGGATACCGGGCCTACCCTGGATAGTCAAGATGGGAGGCTCATATCTAACACCGCGTGCCGTTTGGGACAACAGTTAGAACTCCGGCGCATCACAAAGGGTTCTGCCACGGGCCAATAGTACTGTTGTGGGAACATGTTCTATCCCGGAACGTCGCCTATGGACACCGGGCCTAACGCGAAGGGTCAAGTATGAAGGGTGGGTCTAAACCTGCGCGCCCGTAGGGACAGCAGGTGTACCCTGGAGTACCGACGGGGGTATACGGGTACTACATCGGAGTACCAACAGGGGTACCGGTACTACTCCGGAGTACCGATGGGGGTATATGGGTACTACCCTGGAGCACCGGGCAGGGTTACAGTTACTACACCAGAGCGTCGGGAAGCTACGCCAGGCCTACACCGGAGCATCAGGTCGGGATACCGGGCCTACCCTGGAGGGTCAGGATGGGAGGCTGAGATCTAACACCGTGTGCCGTTTCGGACAACAGTTAGAACTCTGGCGCATCACAAAGCTTTTTGCCACTGGCCCATACTACTGTTCTGGGAGTGGGTTCTATCCCAGAACGTTGCCTAGGGACACCGGGCCTAACGCGGAAGGTCAGGTAGGAAGGAAGGGTCTAAACCCACTTGCACGTGGGGACAGCAGGTGTACCCCGGAGTACCGACGGGGGTATATGGGTACTACACCGGAGTACCAACAGGGGTACCGGTACTACTCCGGAGTACCGACGGGGGTATACGGGTACTACCCTGGAGCACCGGGCGGGGTTACGGGTACTACACCAGAGCATCGGGCAGGGACGCCAGGCCTACCCTGGAGCATCAGGTCGGGATACCGGGCCTACCCTGGAGGGTCAAGATGGGAGGCTGAGATCTAACACCGCGCGCCTGTTGGAACAACAGTTAGAACTCCGGCGCATCACAAAGGTTTCTCCACGGCCCCATAGTACTGCTGTGGGAACGGGTTCTATCCCGGAACGTCGCCTATGGACACGAGGCCTAAGGCGGAGGGTGAGGTAGGAAGGGTGTGTGCAAACCCGCGTGCCTGTAGGGACAGCAGGTGTACCCCGGAGTACCGACAGGGGTATACGGGTACTACACCGGAGTACCAACGGGGGTACCGGTAGTACCCTGGAGTACCGATGGGGGTATATGGGTTCTACCCTGGAGCACAGGGCGGGGTTACCGGTACTACACCAGAGCATCAGGCACGGACGCCAGGGCTATCCCGGAGCATCAGGTTGGGATACCTGGACTACCCTGGAGGGTCAAGATGGGAGGCTGAGATCTAACACCGCGCGCCTGTTGGGATAACAGTTAGAACTCCGGCGCATCACAAAGGGTTCTGCCACGGGCCCATAGTACTGTTGTGGGAACATGTTCTATCCCGGAACGTCGCCTATGGACAACGGGCCTAACGCGAAGGGTCAAGTATGAAGGGTGGGTCTAAACATGCGCGCCCGTAGGGACAGCAGGTGTACCCCGGAGTACCGACGGGGGTATACGGGTACTACACGGGAGTACCAACGGGGGTACGGGTACTACTGCGGAGTACTGACGAGGGTATACGGGTACTACCCTGGAGCACCGGGCGGGGATACGGGTACTACACC
This sequence comes from Buteo buteo, assembly GCF_964188355.1. Classification (NCBI taxonomy): domain Eukaryota; kingdom Metazoa; phylum Chordata; class Aves; order Accipitriformes; family Accipitridae; genus Buteo; species Buteo buteo. The sequence continues at coordinate 99,874 of NW_027439232.1, read as the reverse complement.
AGAGCGTCGGGAAGGGACGCCAGGCCTACCCTGGAGCATCAGGTCGGGATACCGGGCCTACCCTGGACGGTCAGGATGGGAGGCTGAGATCTAACACCGCGTGCCGTTTGGGACAACAGTTAGAACTCCGGCGCATCACAAAGGGTTCTGCCACGGGCCCATAGTACTGTTGTGGGAACGGTTTCTATCCCGGAACGTCGCCTATGGACACGAGGCCTAACGCGGAGGGTCAGGATGGAAGGGTGTGTCCAAACCCGCGCGCCCGTAGGGACAGCAGGTGTACCCCGGAGTACCGACGGGGGTATACGGGTACTACACCGGAGTACCAACGGGGGTACTGGTACTACCCCGGAGTACCGACGGGGGTATACGGGTACTACCCTGGAGCACAGGGCGGGGTTACGGGTACTACACCAGAGCGTCGGGAAGGGAAGCCAGGCCTAACCTGGAGCATCAGGTCGGGATACCGGGCCTACCCTGGAGGGTCAGGATGGGAGGCTGAGATCTAACACCGCTTGCCCGTTGGAACAACAGTTAGAACTCCGACGCATCACAAAGGCTTCTGCCACTGGCCCATAGTACTGTTTTGGGAACATGTGCTATCCCGGAACGTCGCCTATGGACACGAGGCCTAAGGCGGAGGGTCAGGTAGGAAGGGTGTGTCCAAACCCGCGCGCCCGTAGGGACAGCAGGTGTACCCCGGAGTACCGACGGGGGTATATGGGTACTACACCGGAGTACCAACGGGGGTACCGGTACTACTCAGGAGTACTGATGGGGGTATACGGGTACTACCCTGGAGCACCGGGCGGGGTTAATGGTACTACACCAGAGCGTCGGGAAGGGACGCCAGGCCTACCCTGGTGCATCAGATAGGGATACCGGGCCTACCCTGGATAGTCAAGATGGGAGGCTGATATCCAACACCGAACGCTCATTGGAACAACAGTTAGAACTCCGGCGCATCACAAAGGGTTCTGCCACTGGCCCATAGTACTGTTGTGGGAACATGTTCTATCCCGGAACGTCACCTATGGACAACGGGCCTAACGCGGAGGGTCTGGTAGGAAGGCTGGCTCTCAACCCGCGTGCCCGTAGGGACAGCAGGTGTACCCCGGAGTACCGACGGGGGTATACGGGTACTACCCTGGAGCACCGGGTGGGGTTACGGGTACTACACCAGAGCGTCGGGAAGGGACGCCAGGCCTACCCTGGTGCATCAGATAGGGATACCGGGCCTACCCTGGATAGTCAAGATGGGAGGCTGATATCTAACACCGCGTGCCGTTTGGGACAACAGTTAGAACTCCGGCGCATCACAAAGGGTTCTGCCACGGGCCCATAGTACTGTTGTGGGAACATGTTCTATCCCGGAATGTCGCCTATGGACACCGGGCCTAACGCGAAGGGTCAAGTATGAAGGGTGGGTCTAAACCTGCGCGCCCGTAGGGACAGCAGGTGTACCCTGGAGTACCGACGGGGGTATACGGGTACTACATCGGAGTACCAACAGGGGTACCGGTACTACTCCGGAGTACCGATGGGGGTATATGGGTACTACCCTGGAGCACCGGGCAGGGTTACAGTTACTACACCAGAGCGTCGGGAAGCTACGCCAGGCCTACACCGGAGCATCAGGTCGGGATACCGGGCCTACCCTGGAGGGTCAGGATGGGAGGCTGAGATCTAACACCGTGTGCCGTTTCGGACAACAGTTAGAACTCTGGCGCATCACAAAGCTTTTTGCCACTGGCCCATACTACTGTTCTGGGAGTGGGTTCTATCCCAGAACGTTGCCTAGGGACACCGGGCCTAACGCGGAAGGTCAGGTAGGAAGGAAGGGTCTAAACCCACTTGCACGTGGGGACAGCAGGTGTACCCCGGAGTACCGACGGGGGTATATGGGTACTACACCGGAGTACCAACAGGGGTACCGGTACTACTCCGGAGTACCGACGGGGGTATACGGGTACTACCCTGGAGCACCGGGCGGGGTTACGGGTACTACACCAGAGCATCGGGCAGGGACGCCAGGCCTACCCTGGAGCATCAGGTCGGGATACCGGGCCTACCCTGGAGGGTCAAGATGGGAGGCTGAGATCTAACACCGCGCGCCTGTTGGAACAACAGTTAGAACTCCGGCGCATCACAAAGGTTTCTCCACGGCCCCATAGTACTGCTGTGGGAACGGGTTCTATCCCAGAACGTCGCCTATGGACACGAGGCCTAAGGCGGAGGGTGAGGTAGGAAGGGTGTGTGCAAACCCGCGTGCCTGTAGGGACAGCAGGTGTACCCCGGAGTACCGACAGGGGTATACGGGTACTACACCGGAGTACCAACGGGGGTACCGGTAGTACCCTGGAGTACCGATGGGGGTATATGGGTTCTACCCTGGAGCACAGGGCGGGGTTACCGGTACTACACCAGAGCATCAGGCACGGACGCCAGGGCTATCCCGGAGCATCAGGTTGGGATACCTGGACTACCCTGGAGGGTCAAGATGGGAGGCTGAGATCTAACACCGCGCGCCTGTTGGGATAACAGTTAGAACTCCGGCGCATCACAAAGGGTTCTGCCACGGGCCCATAGTACTGTTGTGGGAACATGTTCTATCCCGGAACGTCGCCTATGGACACCGGGCCTAACGCGAAGGGTCAAGTATGAAGGGTGGGTCTAAACATGCGCGCCCGTAGGGACAGCAGGTGTACCCCGGAGTACCGATGGGGGTATACGGGTACTACACGGGAGTACCAACGGGGGTACGGGTACTACTGCGGAGTACTGACGAGGGTATACGGGTACTACCCTGGAGCACCGGGCGGGGATACGGGTACTACACCAGAGCGTCGGGAAGGGACGCCAGGCCTACCCTGGAGCATCAGGTCGGGATACCGGGCCTACCCTGGACGGTCAGGATGGGAGGCTGAGATCTAACACCGCGTGCCGTTTGGGACAACAGTTAGAACTCCGGCGCATCACAAAGGGTTCTGCCACGGGCCCATAGTACTGTTGTGGGAACGGTTTCTATCCCGGAACGTCGCCTATGGACACGAGGCCTAACGCGGAGGGTCAGGTTGGAAGGGTGTGTCCAAACCCGCGCGCCCGTAGGGACAGCAGGTGTACCCCGGAGTACCGACGGGGGTATACGGGTACTACACCGGAGTACCAACGGGGGTACTGGTACTACCCCGGAGTACCGACGGGGGTATACGGGTACTACCCTGGAGCACAGGGCGGGGTTACGGGTACTACACCAGAGCGTCGGGAAGGGAAGCCAGGCCTAACCTGGAGCATCAGGTCGGGATACCGGGCCTACCCTGGAGGGTCAGGATGGGAGGCTGAGATCTAACACCGCTTGCCCGTTGGAACAACAGTTAGAACTCCGACGCATCACAAAGGCTTCTGCCACTGGCCCATAGTACTGTTTTGGGAACATGTGCTATCCCGGAACGTCGCCTATGGACACGAGGCCTAAGGCGGAGGGTCAGGTAGGAAGGGTGTGTCCAAACCCGCGTGCCTGTAGGAACAGCAGGTGTACCACGGAGTACCGACGGGGGTATACGGGTACTACACCGGAGTACCAACGGGGGTACCGGTACTACTCAGGAGTACTGATGGGGGTATACGGGTACTACCCTGGAGCACCGGGCGGGGTTAATGGTACTACACCAGAGCGTCGGGAAGGAACGCCAGGCCTACCCTGGTGCATCAGATAGGGATACCGGGCCTACCCTGGATAGTCAAGATGGGAGGCTGATATCCAACACCGAACGCTCATTGGAACAACAGTTAGAACTCCGGCGCATCACAAAGGGTTCTGCCACTGGCTCATAGTACTGTTGTGGGAACATGTTCTATCCCGGAACGTCACCTATGGACAACGGGCCTAACGCGGAGGGTCTGGTAGGAAGGCTGGCTCTCAACCCGCGTGCCCGTAGGGACAGCAGGTGTACCCCGGAGTACCGACGGGGGTATACGGGTACTACCCTGGAGCACCGGGTGGGGTTACGGGTACTACACCAGAGCGTCGGGAAGGGACGCCAGGCCTACCCTGGTGCATCAGATAGGGATACCGGGCCTACCCTGGATAGTCAAGATGGGAGGCTGATATCTAACACCGCGTGCCGTTTGGGACAACAGTTAGAACTCCGGCGCATCACAAAGGGTTCTGCCACGGGCCCATAGTACTGTTGTGGGAACATGTTCTATCCCGGAACGTCGCCTATGGACACCGGGCCTAACGCGAAGGGTCAAGTATGAAGGGTGGGTCTAAACCTGCGCGCCCGTAGGGACAGCAGGTGTACCCTGGAGTACCGACGGGGGTATACGGGTACTACATCGGAGTACCAACAGGGGTACCGGTACTACTCCGGAGTACCGATGGGGGTATATGGGTACTACCCTGGAGCACCGGGCAGGGTTACAGTTACTACACCAGAGCGTCGGGAAGCTACGCCAGGCCTACACCGGAGCATCAGGTCGGGATACCGGGCCTACCCTGGAGGGTCAGGATGGGAGGCTGAGATCTAACACCGTGTGCCGTTTCGGACAACAGTTAGAACTCCGGCGCATCACAAAGCTTTTTGCCACTGGCCCATACTACTGTTCTGGGAGTGGGTTCAATCCCAGAACGTTGCCTAGGGACACCGGGCCTAACGCGGAAGGTCAGGTAGGAAGGAAGGGTCTAAACCCACTTGCACGTGGGGACAGCAGGTGTACCCCGGAGTACCGACGGGGGTATATGGGTACTACACCGGAGTACCAACAGGGGTACCGGTACTACTCCGGAGTACCGACGGGGGTATACGGGTACTACCCTGGAGCACCGGGCGGGGTTACGGGTACTACACCAGAGCATCGGGCAGGGACGCCAGGCCTACCCTGGAGCATCAGGTCGGGATACCGGGCCTACCCTGGAGGGTCAAGATGGGAGGCTGAGATCTAACACCGCGCGCCTGTTGGAAAAACAGTTAGAACTCCGGCGCATCACAAATGTTTCTCCACGGCCCCATAGTACTGCTGTGGGAACGGGTTCTATCCCGGAACGTCGCCTATGGACACGAGGCCTAACGCGGAGGGTGAGGTAGGAAGGGTGTGTGCAAACCCGCGTGCCTGTAGGGACAGCAGGTGTACCCCGGAGTACCGACAGGGGTATACGGGTACTACACCGGAGTACCAACGGGGGTACCGGTAGTACCCTGGAGTACCGATGGGGGTATATGGGTTCTACCCTGGAGCACAGGGCGGGGTTACCGGTACTACACCAGAGCATCAGGCACGGACGCCAGGGCTATCCCGGAGCATCAGGTTGGGATACCTGGACTACCCTGGAGGGTCAAGATGGGAGGCTGAGATCTAACACCGCGCGCCTGTTGGGATAACAGTTAGAACTCCGGCGCATCACAAAGGGTTCTGCCACGGGCCCATAGTACTGTTGTGGGAACATGTTCTATCCCGGAACGTCGCCTATGGACACCGGGCCTAACGCGAAGGGTCAAGTATGAAGGGTGGGTCTAAACATGCGCGCCCGTAGGGACAGCAGGTGTACCCCGGAGTACCGACGGGGGTATACGGGTACTACACGGGAGTACCAACGGGGGTACGGGTACTACTGCGGAGTACTGACGAGGGTATACGGGTACTACCCTGGAGCACCGGGCGGGGATACGGGTACTACACCAGAGCGTCGGGAAGGGACGCCAGGCCTACCCTGGAGCATCAGGTCGGGATACCGGGCCTACCCTGGACGGTCAGGATGGGAGGCTGAGATCTAACACCGCGTGCCGTTTGGGACAACAGTTAGAACTCCGGCGCATCACAAAGGGTTCTGCCACGGGCCCATAGTACTGCTGTGGGAACGGTTTCTATCCCGGAACGTCGCCTATGGACACGAGGCCTAACGCGGAGGGTCAGGTTGGAAGGGTGTGTCCAAACCCGCGCGCCCGTAGGGACAGCAGGTGTACCCCGGAGTACCGACGGGGGTATACGGGTACTACACCGGAGTACCAACGGGGGTACTGGTACTACCCCGGAGTACCGACGGGGGTATATGGGTACTACCCTGGAGCACAGGGCGGGGTTACGGGTACTACACCAGAGCGTCGGGAAGGGAAGCCAGGCCTAACCTGGAGCATCAGGTCGGGATACCGGGCCTACCCTGGAGGGTCAGGATGGGAGGCTGAGATCTAACACCGCTTGCCCGTTGGAACAACAGTTAGAACTCCGACGCATCACAAAGGCTTCTGCCACTGGCCCATAGTACTGTTTTGGGAACATGTGCTATCCCGGAACGTCGCCTATGGACACGAGGCCTAAGGCGGAGGGTCAGGTAGGAAGGGTGTGTCCAAACCCGCGTGCCTGTAGGAACAGCAGGTGTACCCCGGAGTACCGACGGGGGTATACGGGTACTACACCGGAGTACCAACGGGGGTACCGGTACTACTCAGGAGTACTGATGGGGGTATACGGGTACTACCCTGGAGCACCGGGCGGGGTTAATGGTACTACACCAGAGCGTCGGGAAGGAACGCCAGGCCTACCCTGGTGCATCAGATAGGGATACCGGGCCTACCCTGGATAGTCAAGATGGGAGGCTGATATCCAACACCGAACGCTCATTGGAACAACAGTTAGAACTCCGGCGCATCACAAAGGGTTCTGCCACTGGCTCATAGTACTGTTGTGGGAACATGTTCTATCCCGGAACGTCGCCTATGGACACCGGGCCTAACGCGAAGGGTCAAGTATGAAGGGTGGGTCTAAACCTGCGCGCCCGTAGGGACAGCAGGTGTACCCTGGAGTACCGACGGGGGTATACGGGTACTACATCGGAGTACCAACAGGGGTAACGGTACTACTCTGGAGTACCGATGGGGGTATATGGGTACTACCCTGGAGCACCGGGCAGGGTTACAGTTACTACACCAGAGCGTCGGGAAGCTACGCCAGGCCTACACCGGAGCATCAGGTCGGGATACCGGGCCTACACTGGATAGTCAGGATGGGAGGCTGAGATCTAACACCGTGTGCCGTTTGGGACAACAGTTAGAACTCCGGCGCATCACAAAGGGTTCTGCCACTGGCCCATAGTACTGTTGTGGGAACATGTTCTATCCCGGAACGTCACCTATGGATAACGGGCCTAACGCGGAGGGTCTGGTAGGAAGGCTGGTTCTCAACCCGCGTGCCCGTAGGGACAGCAGGTGTACCCCGGAGTACGGATGGGGGTATACGGGTACTACACCGGAGTACCAACAGGTTTACCGGTACTACCACGGCGTACCGACGGGGGTATACGGGTACTACCCTGGAGCACGGGGCGGGGTTACCGGTACTACACCAGAGCATCGGGAAGGGACGCCAGGCCTACCCTGGTGCATCAGATAGGGATACCGGGCCTACCCTGGAGGGTGAGGATGGGGGGCCGGGATCTAAAACCGCGCGCCCGTTGGAACAACAGTTAGAACTCTGGCGCATCACAAAGGCTTTTGCCACGGGCCGATAGTACTGCTGTGGGAACGGGTTCTATCCCGGAACGTCGCCTATGGACACGAGGCCTAACGCGGAGGGTCAGGTTGGAAGGGTGAGTCCAAACCCGTGCGCCCGTAGGGACAGCAGGTGTACCCCGGAGTACCGACGGGGGTATACGGGTACTAGACCGGAGTACCAACGGGGGCACTGGTACTAGTCCGGAGTACTGACGAGGGTATACGGGTACTACCCTGGAGCACTTTGCGGGGTTAATGGTACTACAGCAGAGCGTCGGGAAGGGATGCCAGGCCTACCCTGGAGCATCAGGTCGGGATACCGGGCCTACCCTGGAGGGTCAGGATGGGAGGCTGAGATCTAACACTGTGTGCCGTTTGGGACAACAGTTAGAACTCCGGCGCATCACAAAGGGTTCTCCACGGCCCCATAGTACTGGTGTGGGAACGGGTTCTATTCCGAAACGTCGCCTATGGACACCGGGCCTATCGCCACGTGTCAGATAGGAAGGCTGGTTCTCAACCCGCGTGCTCGTAGGCACAGCATATGTACCCTGGAGTACCGACGGGGGTATACGGGTACTACACCGGAGTACCAACGGGGGTACGGGTACTACTGCGGAGTACTGACGGGGGTATACGGGTACTACCCTGGAGCACCGGGCGGGGTTACGGGTACTACACCAGAGTGTCGGGAAGGGACGCCAGGCCTACACCGGAGCATCAGGTCGGGATACCAGGCCTACCCTGGAGGGTCAGGATGGGAGGCTGAGATCTAACACCGCGTGCCGTTTGGGACAACAGTTAGAACTCCGGCGCATCACAAAGCTTTCTGCCACTGGCCCATAGTACTGGTGTGGGATCGGGTTCTATCCCAGAACGTCGCCTAGCGACACCGGGCCTAACGCGAAGGGTCAAGTATGAAGGGTGGGTCTAAACCCGCGCGCCTGTAGGGACAGCAGATGTACCCCGGAGTACCGACGGGGGTATACGGTACTAGACCGCAGTACCAAGGGGGGCACTGGTACTAGTCCGGAGTACTGACGAGGGTATACGGGTACTACCCTGGAGCACTTTGCGGGGTTAATGGTACTACACCAGAGCGTCGGGAAGGGATGCCAGGCCTACCCTGGAGCATCAGGTCGGGATACCGGGCCTACCCTGGAGGGTCAGGATGGGAGGCTGAGATCTAACACTGTGTGCCGTTTGGGACAACAGTTAGAACTCCGGCGCATCACAAAGGGTTCTCCACGGCCCCATAGTACTGTTTTGGGAACATGTTCTATCCCGGAACGTCGCCTATGGACACGAGGCCTAAGGCGGAGGGTCAGGTAGGAAGGGTGTGTCCAAACCCCGCGTGCCTGTAGGGACAGCAGGTGTACCCCGGAGTACCGACTGGGGTATACGGGTACTACACCGGAGTACCAACGGGGGTACCGGTACTACTCCGGAGTACTGATGGGGGTATACGGGTACTACCCTGGAGCACCGGGCGGGGTTAATGGTACTACACCAGAGCATCGGGAAGGGACGCCAGGCCTACCCTGGTGCATCAGATAGGGATACCGGGCCTACCCTGGATAGTCAAGATGGGAGGCTGATATCTAACACCGCGCGCCCATTGGAACAACAGTGAGAACTCCGGTGCATCACAAAGGGTTCTGCCACGGGCCCATAGTACTGTTGTGGGAACATGTTCTATCCCGGAACGTCACCTATGGACAACGGGCCTAACGCGGAGGGTCTGGTAGGAAGGCTGGTTCTCAACCCGCGTGCCCATAGGGACAGCAGGTGTACCCCGGAGTACCGACGGGGGTATACGTGTACTACACCGGAGTACCAACAGGTTTACCGGTACTACCCCGGAGTACCTACGGGGGTATACGGGTACTACCCTGGAGCACCGGGCGGGGTTACGGGTACTACACCAGAGCATCGGGCACGGACGCCAGGGCTATCCCGGAGCATCAGGTTGGGATACCGGGACTACCCTGGAGGGTCAAGATGGGAGGCTGAGATCTAACACCGCGCGCCTGTTGGGACAACAGTTAGAACTCTGGCGCATCACAAAGGGTTCTCCACGGCCCCATAGTACTGCTGTGGGAACGGGTTCTATCCCGGAACGTCGCCTATGGACACGAGGCCTAACGCGGAGGGTCAGGTTAGAAGGGTGTGTCCAAACCCGCGCGCCCGTAGGGACAGCAGGTGTACCCCGGAGTACCGATGGGGGTATACGGGTACTAGACCGGAGTATCAACGGGGGCACTGGTACTACTCCGGAGTACTGACGAGGGTATACGGGTACTACCCTGGAGCACCGGGCAGGGTTACAGTTACTACACCAGAGCGTCGGGAAGCTACGCCAGGCCTACACCGGAGCATCAGGTCGGGATACCGGGCCTACCCTGGAGGGTCAGGATGGGAGGCTGAGATCTAACACCGTGTGCCGTTTGGGACAACAGTTAGAACTCCGGCGCATCACAAAGGGTTCTCCACGGCCCCATAGTACTGGTGTGGGAACGGGTTCTATTCCGAAACGTCGCCTATGGACACCGGGCCTACCGCCGCGAGTCAGGTAGGAAGGCTGGTTCTCAACCCGCGTGCTTGTAGGCCAGCAGGTGTACCCCGGAGTACCGACGGGGGTATACGGGTACTACACCGGAGTACCAACGGGGGTACCGGTACTACTCCAGAGTACTGACGGGGGTACCCTGGCATTACCCTGGAGCACCGGGCGGGGTTACGGGTACTACACCAGAGCGTCGGAAAGGGAAGCCAGGCCTAACCTGGAGCATCAGGTCGGGATACCGGGCCTACCCTGGAGGGTCAGGATGGGAGGCTGAGATCTAACACCGCTTGCCCGTTGGAACAACAGTTAGAACTCCGGCGCATCACAAAGGGTTCTGCCACTGGACCATAGTACTGTTGTGGGAACATGTTCTATCCTGGAACGTCGCCTATGGACACGAGGCCTAACGCGGAGGGTCAGGTAGGAAGGCTGGTTCTCAACCCGCGTGCCCGTAGGGACAGCATGTGTACCCCGGAGTACCGACGGGGGTATACGGGTACTACACCGGAGTACCAACGGGGGTACCGGTAGTAACCTGGAGTACCGACGAAGGTATACGGGTACTACCGTGGGGCACAGGGCGGGGTAACGGGTACTACACCAGAGCGTCGGGAAGGGAAGACAGGCGTAACCTGGAGCATCAGATCGGGATACCGGGCCTACCCTGGAGGGTCAGGATGGGAGGCTGAGATCTAACACCACGCGCCCATTGAAACAACAGTTAGAACTCCGGCGCATCACAAAGGGTTCTGCCACTGGCCCATAGTACTGTTGTGGGAACATGTTCTATCCCGGAATGTCACCTATGGAAACGAGGACTAACGCGGAGGGTCAGGTAGGAAGGCTGGTTCTCAACCCACGTGCCTGTAGGGACAGCATGTGTACCCCGGAGTACTGACGGGGGTATAAGGGTACTACACCGGAGTACCAACGGGGGTACCGGTACTACTCCGGAGTACTGATGGGGGTATACGGGTACTACCCTGGAGCACAGGGCGGGGTTAATGGTACTACACCAGAGCGTCGGGAAGGGACGCCAGGCCTACCCTGGTGCATCAGGTCGGGATACCGGGCCTACCCTGGAGGGTCAGGATGGGAGGCTGAGATCTAACACCGCGCGCCTGTTGGGATAACAGTTAGAACTCTGGCGCATCACAAAGGGTTCTGCTACGGGCCCATAGTACTGTTGTGGGAACATGTTCTATCCCGGAACGTCGCCTATGGACACCGGGCCTAACGCGAAGGGTCAAGTATGAAGGGTGGGTCTAAACCTGCGCGCCCGTAGGGACAGCAGGTGTACCCCGGAGTACCAACGGGGGTATACGGGTACTACACCGGAGTACCAACGGGGGTACGGGTACTACTGCGGAGTACTGACGAGGGTATACGGGTACTACCCTGGAGCACCGGGCAGGGTTACAGTTACTACACCAGAGCGTCGGGAAGCTACGCCAGGCCTACACCGGAGCATCAGGTCGGGATACCGGGCCTACCCTGGAGGGTCAGGATGGGAGGCTGAGATCTAACACCGCGTGCCGTTTGGGACAACAGTTAGAACTCTGGCGCATCACAAAGCTTTTTGCCACTGGCCCATAGTACTGTTCTTGGAGCGGGTTCTATCCCAGAACGTCACCTATGGACACCGGGCCTAATGCGGAAGGTCAGGTAGGAAGGAATGGTCTAAACCCAATTGCACGTGGGGACAGCAGGTGTACCCCGGAGTACCGACGGGGGTATACGGGTACTACACCGGAGTACCAACGGGGGTAATGGTACTACCACGGAGTACCGACGGGGGTATACGGGTACTACCCTGGAGCACCGGGCGGGGTTACCGGTACTACACCAGAGCATCGGGAAGGGATGCCAGGCCTACCATGGTGCATCAGATAGGGATACCGGGCCTACCCTGGAGGGTGAGGATGGGGGGCCGGGATCTAAAACCGCGCGCCCGTTGGAACAACAGTTAGAACTCTGGCGCATCACAAAGGCTTTTGCCACGGGCCGATAGTACTGCTGTGGGAACGGGTTCTATCCCGGAACGTCGCCTATGGACACGAGGCCTAACGCGGAGGGTCAGGTTGGAAGGGTGAGTCCAAACCCGTGCGCCCGTAGGGACAGCAGGTGTACCCCGGAGTACCGACGGGGGTATACGGTACTAGACCGGAGTACCAAGGGGGGTACTGGTACTAGTCCGGAGTACTGACGAGGGTATACGGGTACTACCCTGGAGCACTTTGCGGGGTTAATGGTACTACAGCAGAGCGTCGGGAAGGGATGCCAGGCCTACCCTGGAGCATCAGGTCGGGATACCGGGCCTACCCTGGAGGGTCAGGATGGGAGGCTGAGATCTAACACTGTGTGCCGTTTGGGACAACAGTTAGAACTCCGGCGCATCACAAAGGGTTCTCCACGGCCCCATAGTACTGGTGTGGGAACGGGTTCTATTCCGAAACGTCGCCTATGGACACCGGGCCTATCGCCGCGTGTCAGATAGGAAGGCTGGTTCTCAACCCGCGTGCTCGTAGGCACAGCATATGTACCCTGGAGTACCGACGGGGGTATACGGGTACTACACCGGAGTACCAACGGGGGTACGGGTACTACTGCGGAGTACTGACGGGGGTATACGGGTACTACCCTGGAGCACCGGGCGGGGTTACGGGTACTACACCAGAGTGTCGGGAAGGGACGCCAGGCCTACACCGGAGCATCAGGTCGGGATACCAGGCCTACCCTGGAGGGTCAGGATGGGAGGCTGAGATCTAACACCGCGTGCCGTTTGGGACAACAGTTAGAACTCCGGCGCATCACAAAGGGTTCTGCTACGGGCCCATAGTACTGTTGTGGGAACATGTTCTATCCCGGAACGTCGCCTATGGACACCGGGCCTAACGCGAAGGGTCAAGTAGGAAGGGTTGGTCTAAACCTGCGCGCCCGTAGGGACAGCAGGTGTACCCCGGAGTACCGACGGGGGTATACGGGTACTACACCGGAGTACCAACGGGGGTACGGGTACTACTGCGGAGTACTGACGAGGGTATACGGGTACTACCCTGGAGCACCGGGCGGGGTTACGGGTACTACACCAGAGCGTCGGGAAGGGACGCCAGGCCTAACCTGGAGCATCAGATCGGGATACCGGGCCTACCCTGGAGGGTCAGGATGGGAGGCTGAGATCTAACAGCACGGGCCCATTGGAACAACAGTTAGAACTCCGGCGCATCACAAAGGGTTCTGCCACTGGCCCATAGTACTGGTGTGGGAACGGGTTCTATCCGGAACGTCGCCTATGGACACCGGGCCTATCGCTGAGAGTCAGGTAGGAAGGCTGGTTCTCAACCCGCGTGCCCGTAGGGACAGCAGGTGTATCCCGGAGTACCGACGGGGGTATACAGGTACTACACCGGAGTACCAACAGGGGTACCGGTACTACCCCGGAATACCGACGGGGGTATATGGGTACTACCCTGGAGCACCGGGCGGGGTTACGGGTACTACACCAGAGCATCGGGCAGGGACGCCATTCCTAACCTGGTGCATCAGGTTGGGATATAGGGCCTACCCTGGAGGGTCAGGATGGGAGGCTGAGATCTAACACCGTGCGCCTGTTGGGACAACAGTTAGAACTCCGGCGCATCACAAAGGGTTCTCCACGGCCCCATAGTACTGCTGTGGGAACGGGTTCTATCCCGGAACGTCGCCTATGGACACGAGGCCTAACGCGGAGGGTCAGGTTAGAAGGGTGTGTCCAAACCCGCGCGCCCGTAGGGACAGCATGTGTACCCCGGAGTACCGATGGGGGTATACGGGTACTAGACTGGAGTATCAACGGGGGCACTGGTACTACTCCGGAGTACTGACGAGGGTATACGGGTACTACCCTGGAGCACCGGGCAGGGTTACAGTTACTACACCAGAGCGTCGGGAAGCTACGCCAGGCCTACCCTGGTGCATCAGATAGGGATACCGGGCCTACCCTGGATAGTCAAGATGGGAGGCTGATAGCTAACACCGCGCGCCCATTGGAACAACAGTTAGAACTCCGGCGCATCACAAAGGGTTCTGCCACGGGCCCATAGTACTGTTGTGGGAACATGTTCTATCCCGGAATGTCGCCTATGGACACCGGGCCTAACGCGAAGGGTCAAGTATGAAGGGTGGGTCTAAACCTGCGCGCCCGTAGGGACAGCAGGTGTATCCCGGAGTACCGACGGGGGTATACGGGTACTACACCGGAGTACCAACAGGGGTACCGGTACTACCCCGGAATACCGACGGGGGTATATGGGTACTACCCTGGAGCACCGGGCGGGGTTACGGGTACTACACCAGAGCGTCGGGAAGGGACGCCAGGCCTACCCTGGAGCATCAGGTTGGGATACCGGGCCTACCCTGGAGGGTCAAGATGGGAGGCTGAGATCTAACACCGTGTGCCGTTTGGGACAACAGTTAGAACTCCGGCGCATCACAAAGGGTTCTCCACGGCCCCATAGTACTGGTGTGGGAACGGGTTCTATTCCGAAACGTCGCCTATGGACACCGGGCCTACCGCCGCGAGTCAGGTAGGAAGGCTGGTTCTCAACCCGCGTGCTTGTAGGCCAGCAGGTTTACCCTGGAGTACTGACGGGGGTATACGGGTACTACACCGGAGTACCAACGGGGGTACCGGTACTACTCCAGAGTACTGACGGGGGTACCCTGGCATTACCCTGGAGCACCGGGCGGGGTTACGGGTACTACACCAGAGCGTCGGAAAGGGAAGCCAGGCCTAACCTGGAGCATCAGGTCGGGATACCGGGCCTACCCTGGAGGGTCAGGATGGGAGGCTGAGATCTAACACCGCTTGCCCGTTGGAACAACAGTTAGAACTCCGGCGCATCACAAAGGGTTCTGCCACTGGACCATAGTACTGTTGTGGGAACATGTTCTATCCCGGAACGTCGCCTATGGACACGAGGCCTAACGCGGAGGGTCAGGTAGGAAGGCTGGTTATCAACCCGCGTGCCTGTAGGGACAGCATGTGTACCCCGGAGTACCGACGGGGGTATACGGGTACTACACCGGAGTACCAACGGGGGTACCGGTAGTAACCTGGAGTACCGACGAAGGTATACGGGTACTACCGTGGGGCACAGGGCGGGGTAACGGGTACTACACCAGAGCGTCGGGAAGGGAAGACAGGCCTAACCTGGAGCATCAGATCGGGATACCGGGCCTACCCTGGAGGGTCAGGATGGGAGGCTGAGATCTAACACCACGCGCCCATTGAAACAACAGTTAGAACACCGGCGCATCACAAAGGGTTCTGCCACTGGCCCATAGTACTGTTGTGGGAACATGTTCTATCCCGGAATGTCGCCTATGGAAACGAGGCCTAACGCGGAGGGTCAGGTAGGAAGGCTGGTTCTCAACCCACGTGCCTGTAGGGACAGCATGTGTACCCCGGAGTACTGACGGGGGTATAAGGGTACTACACCGGAGTACCAACGGGGGTACCGGTACTACTCCGGAGTACTGATGGGGGTATACGGGTACTACCCTGGAGCACAGGGCGGGGTTAATGGTACTACACCAGAGCGTCGTTAAGGGAAGCCAGGCCTACCCTGGTGTATCAGGTCGGGATACCGGGCCTACCCTGGAGGGTCAGGATGGGAGGCTGAGATCTAACACCGCGTGCCGTTTGGGACAACAGTTAGAACTCCGGTGCATCACAAAGGGTTCTGCCACTGGCCCATAGTACTGTTGTGGGAACATGTTCTATCCCGGAACGTCACCTATGGACAACGGGCCTAACGCGGAGGGTCTGGTAGGAAGGCTGGTTCTCAACCCGCGTGCCCATAGGGACAGCAGGTGTACCCCGGAGTACCGACGGGGGTATACGTGTACTACACCGGAGTACCAACAGGTTTACCGGTACTACCCCGGAGTACCTACGGGGGTATACGGGTACTACCCTGGAGCACCGGGCGGGGTTACGGGTACTACACCAGAGCATCGGGCACGGACGCCAGGGCTATTCCGGAGCATCAGGTTGGGATACCGGGACTACCCTGGAGGGTCAGGATGGGAGGCTGATAGCTAACACCGTGTGCCGTTTGGGACAACAGTTAGAACTCCGGCGCATCACAAAGGGTTCTCCACGGCCCCATAGTACTGGTGTGGGAACGGGTTCTATTCCGAAACGTCGCCTATGGACACCGGGCCTACCGCCGCGAGTCAGGTAGGAAGGCTGGTTCTCAACCCGCGTGCTTGTAGGCCAGCAGGTGTACCCCGGAGTACCGACGGGGGTATACGGGTACTACACCGGAGTACCAACGGGGGTACCGGTACTACTCCAGAGTACTGACGGGGGTACCCTGGCATTACCCTGGAGCACCGGGCGGGGTTACGGGTACTACACCAGAGCGTCGGGAAGGGAAGACAGGCCTAACCTGGAGCATCAGGTCGGGATACCGGGCCTACCCTGGAGGGTCAGGATGGGAGGCTGAGATCTAACACCGCTTGCCCGTTGGAACAACAGTTAGAACTCCGGCGCATCACAAAGGGTTCTGCCACTGGACCATAGTACTGGTGTGGGAACGGGTTCTATCCCGGAACGTCGCCTATGGACACGAGGCCTAACGCGGAGGGTCAGGTAGGAAGGCTGGTTCTCAACCCGCGTGCCTGTAGGGACAGCATGTGTACCCCGGAGTACCGACGGGGGTATACGGGTACTACACCGGAGTACCAACGGGGGTACCGGTAGTAACCTGGAGTACCGACGAAGGTATACGGGTACTACCGTGGGGCACAGGGCGGGGTTACGGGTACTACACCAGAGCGTCGGGAAGGGAAGACAGGCCTAACCTGGAGCATCAGATCGGGATACCAGGCCTACCCTGGAGGGTCAGGATGGGAGGCTGAGATCTAACACCACGCGCCCATTGAAACAACAGTTAGAACTCCGGCGCATCACAAAGGGTTCTGCCACTGGCCCATAGTACTGTTGTGGGAACATGTTCTATCCCGGAATGTCGCCTATGGAAACGAGGACTAACGCGGAGGGTCAGGTAGGAAGGCTGGTTCTCAAACCACGTGCCTGTAGGGACAGCATGTGTACCCCGGAGTACTGACGGGGGTATAAGGGTACTACACCGGAGTACCAATGGGGGTACCGGTACTACTCCGGAGTACTGATGGGGGTATACGGGTACTACCCTGGAGCACCGGGCGGGGTTAATGGTACTACACCAGAGCGTCGGGAAGGGACGCCAGGCCTACCCTGGTGCATCAGATAGGGATACCGGGCCTACCCTGGATAGTCAAGATGGGAGGCTGATATCTAACACCGCGCGCCCATTGGAACAACAGTTAGAACTCCGGCGCATCACAAAGGGTTCTGCCACGGGCCCATAGTACTGTTGTGGGAACATGTTCTATCCCGGAACGTCGCCTATGGACACCGGGCCTAATGCGAAGGGTCAAGTATGAAGGGTGGGTCTAAACCTGCGCGCCCGTAGGGACAGCAGGTGTATCCCGGAGTACCGACGGGGGTATACGGGTACTACACCGGAGTACCAACAGGGGTACCGGTACTACCCCGGAATACCGACGGGGGTATATGGGTACTACCCTGGAGCACCGGGCGGGGTTACGGGTACTACACCAGAGCGTCGGGAAGGGACGCCAGGCCTAACCTGGTGCATCAGGTTGGGATACCGGGCCTACCCTGGAGGGTCAAGATGGGAGGCTGAGATCTAACACCGTGTGCCGTTTGGGACAACAGTTAGAACTCCGGCGCATCACAAAGGGTTCTCCACGGCCCCATAGTACTGGTGTGGGAACGGGTTCTATTCCGAAACGTCGCCTATGGACACCGGGCCTACCGCCGCGAGTCAGGTAGGAAGGCTGGTTCTCAACCCGCGTGCTTGTAGGCCAGCAGGTTTACCCTGGAGTACTGACGGGGGTATACGGGTACTACACCGGAGTACCAACGGGGGTACCGGTACTACTCCAGAGTACTGACGGGGGTACCCTGGCATTACCCTGGAGCACCGGGCGGGGTTACGGGTACTACACCAGAGCGTCGGGAAGGGAAGACAGGCCTAACCTGGAGCATCAGGTCGGGATACCGGGCCTACCCTGGAGGGTCAGGATGGGAGGCTGAGATCTAACACCGCTTGCCCGTTGGAACAACAGTTAGAACTCCGGCGCATCACAAAGGGTTCTGCCACTGGACCATAGTACTGTTGTGGGAACATGTTCTATCCCGGAACGTCGCCTATGGACACGAGGCCTAACGCGGAGGGTCAGGTAGGAAGGCTGGTTATCAACCCGCGTGCCTGTAGGGACAGCATGTGTACCCCGGAGTACCGACGGGGGTATACGGGTACTACACCGGAGTACCAACGGGGGTACCGGTAGTAACCTGGAGTACCGACGAAGGTATACGGGTACTACCGTGGGGCACAGGGCGGGGTAACGGGTACTACACCAGAGCGTCGGGAAGGGAAGACAGGCCTAACCTGGAGCATCAGATCGGGATACCGGGCCTACCCTGGAGGGTCAGGATGGGAGGCTGAGATCTAACACCACGCGCCCATTGAAACAACAGTTAGAACTCCGGCGCATCACAAAGGGTTCTGCCACTGGCCCATAGTACTGTTGTGGGAACATGTTCTATCCCGGAATGTCGCCTATGGAAACGAGGCCTAACGCGGAGGGTCAGGTAGGAAGGCTGGTTCTCAACCCACGTGCCTGTAGGGACAGCATGTGTACCCCGGAGTACTGACGGGGGTATAAGGGTACTACACCGGAGTACCAACGGGGGTACCGGTACTACTCCGGAGTACTGATGGGGGTATACGGGTACTACCCTGGAGCACAGGGCGGGGTTAATGGTACTACACCAGAGCGTCGGGAAGGGAAGCCAGGCCTACCCTGGTGTATCAGGTCGGGATACCGGGCCTACCCTGGAGGGTCAGGATGGGAGGCTGAGATCTAACACCGCGTGCCGTTTGGGACAACAGTTAGAACTCCGGTGCATCACAAAGGGTTCTCCACGGCCCCATAGTACTGGTGTGGGAACGGGTTCTATTCCGAAACGTCGCCTATGGACACCGGGCCTACCGCCGCGAGTCAGGTAGGAAGGCTGGTTCTCAACCCGCGTGCTTGTAGGCCAGCAGGTTTACCCTGGAGTACTGACGGGGGTATACGGGTACTACACCGGAGTACCAACGGGGGTACCGGTACTACTCCAGAGTACTGACGGGGGTACCCTGGCATTACCCTGGAGCACCGGGCGGGGTTACGGGTACTACACCAGAGCGTCGGAAAGGGAAGCCAGGCCTAACCTGGAGCATCAGGTCGGGATACCGGGCCTACCCTGGAGGGTCAGGATGGGAGGCTGAGATCTAACACCGCTTGCCCGTTGGAACAACAGTTAGAACTCCGGCGCATCACAAAGGGTTCTGCCACTGGACCATAGTACTGTTGTGGGAACATGTTCTATCCCGGAACGTCGCCTATGGACACGAGGCCTAACGCGGAGGGTCAGGTAGGAAGGCTGGTTATCAACCCGCGTGCCTGTAGGGACAGCATGTGTACCCCGGAGTACCGACGGGGGTATACGGGTACTACACCGGAGTACCAACGGGGGTACCGGTAGTAACCTGGAGTACCGACGAAGGTATACGGGTACTACCGTGGGGCACAGGGCGGGGTAACGGGTACTACACCAGAGCATCGGGAAGGGAAGACAGGCCTAACCTGGAGCATCAGATCGGGATACCGGGCCTACCCTGGAGGGTCAGGATGGGAGGCTGAGATCTAACACCGCGTGCCGTTTGGGACAACAGTTAGAACTCCGGTGCATCACAAAGGGTTCTGCCACTGGCCCATAGTACTGTTGTGGGAACATGTTCTATCCCGGAACGTCACCTATGGACAACGGGCCTAACGCGGAGGGTCTGGTAGGAAGGCTGGTTCTCAACCCGCGTGCCCATAGGGACAGCAGGTGTACCCCGGAGTACCGACGGGGGTATACGTGTACTACACCGGAGTACCAACAGGTTTACCGATACTACCACGGCGTACCGACAGGGGTATACGGGTACTACCCTGGAGCACCGGGCAGGGTTACGGGTACTACACCAGAGCATCGGGCACGGACGCCAGGGCTATTCCGGAGCATCAGGTTGGGATACCGGGACTACCCTGGAGGGTCAAGATGGGAGGCTGAGATCTAACACCGCGCGCCTGTTGGGATAACAGTTAGAACTCCGGCGCATCACAAAGGGTTCTGCTACGGGCCCATAGTACTGTTGTGGGAACATGTTCTATCCCGGAACGTCGCCTATGGACACCGGGCCTAACGCGAAGGGTCAAGTAGGAAGGGTTGGTCTAAACCTGCGCGCCCGTAGGGACAGCAGGTGTACCCCGGAGTACCGACGGGGGTATACGGGTACTACACCGGAGTACCAACGGGGGTACGGGTACTACTGCGGAGTACTGACGAGGGTATACGGGTACTACCCTGGAGCACCGGGCGGGGTTACGGGTACTACACCAGAGCGTCGGGAAGGGACGCCAGGCCTAACCTGGAGCATCAGATCGGGATACCGGGCCTACCCTGGAGGGTCAGGATGGGAGGCTGAGATCTAACACCACGCGCCCATTGGAACAACAGTTAGAACTCCGGCGCATCACAAAGGGTTCTGCCACTGGCCCATAGTACTGGTGTGGGAACGGGTTCTATCCCGGAACGTCGCCTATGGACACCGGGCCTATCGCTGAGAGTCAGGTAGGAAGGCTGGTTCTCAACCCGCGTGCTTGTAGGCCAGCAGGTGTACCCCGGAGTACCGACGGGGGTATACGGGTACTACACCGGAGTACCAACGGGGGTACCGGTACTACTCCAGAGTACTGACGGGGGTACCCTGGCATTACCCTGGAGCACCGGGCGGGGTTACGGGTACTACACCAGAGCGTCGGAAAGGGAAGCCAGGCCTAACCTGGAGCATCAGGTCGGGATACCGGGCCTACCCTGGAGGGTCAGGATGGGAGGCTGAGATCTAACACCGCTTGCCCGTTGGAACAACAGTTAGAACTCCGGCGCATCACAAAGGGTTCTGCCACTGGACCATAGTACTGGTGTGAGAACGGGTTCTATCCCGGAACGTCGCCTATGGACACGAGGCCTAACGCGGAGGGTCAGGTAGGAAGGCTGGTTATCAACCCGCGTGCCTGTAGGGACAGCATGTGTACCCCGGAGTACCGACGGGGGTATACGGGTACTACACCGGAGTACCAACGGGGGTACCGGTAGTAACCTGGAGTACCGACGAAGGTATACGGGTACTACCGTGGGGCACAGGGCGGGGTTACGGGTACTACACCAGAGCGTCGGGAAGGGAAGACAGGCCTAACCTGGAGCATCAGATCGGGATACCGGGCCTACCCTGGAGGGTCAGGATGGGAGGCTGAGATCTAACACCACGCGCCCATTGAAACAACAGTTAGAACTCCGGCGCATCACAAAGGGTTCTGCCACTGGCCCATAGTACTGTTGTGGGAACATGTTCTATCCCGGAATGTCACCTATGGAAACGAGGACTAACGCGGAGGGTCAGGTAGGAAGGCTGGTTCTCAACCCACGTGCCTGTAGGGACAGCATGTGTACCCCGGAGTACTGACGGGGGTATAAGGGTACTACACCGGAGTACCAATGGGGGTACCGGTACTACTCCGGAGTACTGATGGGGGTATACGGGTACTACCCTGGAGCACCGGGCGGGGTTAATGGTACTACACCAGAGCGTCGGGAAGGGACGCCAGGCCTACCCTGGTGCATCAGATAGGGATACCGGGCCTACCCTGGATAGTCAAGATGGGAGGCTGATATCTAACACCGCGCGCCCATTGGAACAACAGTTAGAACTCCGGCGCATCACAAAGGGTTCTGCCACGGGCCCATAGTACTGTTGTGGGAACATGTTCTATCCCGGAACGTCGCCTATGGACACCGGGCCTAACGCGAAGGGTCAAGTATGAAGGGTGGGTCTAAACCTGCGCGCCCGTAGGGACAGCAGGTGTATCCCGGAGTACCGACGGGGGTATACGGGTACTACACCGGAGTACCAACAGGGGTACCGGTACTACCCCGGAATACCGACGGGGGTATATGGGTACTACCCTGGAGCACCGGGCGGGGTTACGGGTACTACACCAGAGCGTCGGGAAGGGACGCCAGGCCTACCCTGGTGCATCAGGTTGGGATACCGGGCCTACCCTGGAGGGTCAAGATGGGAGGCTGAGATCTAACACCGTGTGCCGTTTGGGACAACAGTTAGAACTCCGGCGCATCACAAAGGGTTCTCCACGGCCCCATAGTACTGGTGTGGGAACGGGTTCTATTCCGAAACGTCGCCTATGGACACCGGGCCTACCGCCGCGAGTCAGGTAGGAAGGCTGGTTCTCAACCCGCGTGCTTGTAGGCCAGCAGGTTTACCCTGGAGTACTGACGGGGGTATACGGGTACTACACCGGAGTACCAACGGGGGTACCGGTACTACTCCAGAGTACTGACGGGGGTACCCTGGCATTACCCTGGAGCACCGGGCGGGGTTACGGGTACTACACCAGAGCGTCGGAAAGGGAAGCCAGGCCTAACCTGGAGCATCAGGTCGGGATACCGGGCCTACCCTGGAGGGTCAGGATGGGAGGCTGAGATCTAACACCGCTTGCCCGTTGGAACAACAGTTAGAACTCCGGCGCATCACAAAGGGTTCTGCCACTGGACCATAGTACTGTTGTGGGAACATGTTCTATCCCGGAACGTCGCCTATGGACACGAGGCCTAACGCGGAGGGTCAGGTAGGAAGGCTGGTTCTCAACCCGCGTGCCTGTAGGGACAGCATGTGTACCCCGGAGTACCGACGGGGGTATACGGGTACTACACCGGAGTACCAACGGGGGTACCGGTAGTAACCTGGAGTACCGACGAAGGTATACGGGTACTACCGTGGGGCACAGGGCGGGGTAACGGGTACTACACCAGAGCGTCGGGAAGGGAAGACAGGCCTAACCTGGAGCATCAGATCGGGATACCGGGCCTACCCTGGAGGGTCAGGATGGGAGGCTGAGATCTAACACCACGCGCCCATTGAAACAACAGTTAGAACTCCGGCGCATCACAAAGGGTTCTGCCACTGGCCCATAGTACTGTTGTGGGAACATGTTCTATCCCGGAATGTCGCCTATGGAAACGAGGCCTAACGCGGAGGGTCAGGTAGGAAGGCTGGTTCTCAACCCACGTGCCTGTAGGGACAGCATGTGTACCCCGGAGTACTGACGGGGGTATAAGGGTACTACACCGGAGTACCAACGGGGGTACCGGTACTACTCCGGAGTACTGATGGGGGTATACGGGTACTACCCTGGAGCACAGGGCGGGGTTAATGGTACTACACCAGAGCGTCGGGAAGGGAAGCCAGGCCTACCCTGGTGTATCAGGTCGGGATACCGGGCCTACCCTGGAGGGTCAGGATGGGAGGCTGAGATCTAACACCGCGTGCCGTTTGGGACAACAGTTAGAACTCCGGCGCATCACAAAGGGTTCTCCACGGCCCCATAGTACTGGTGTGGGAACGGGTTCTATTCCGAAACGTCGCCTATGGACACCGGGCCTACCGCCGCGAGTCAGGTAGGAAGGCTGGTTCTCAACCCGCGTGCTTGTAGGCCAGCAGGTTTACCCTGGAGTACTGACGGGGGTATACGGGTACTACACCGGAGTACCAACGGGGGTACCGGTACTACTCCAGAGTACTGACGGGGGTACCCTGGCATTACCCTGGAGCACCGGGCGGGGTTACGGGTACTACACCAGAGCGTCGGAAAGGGAAGCCAGGCCTAACCTGGAGCATCAGGTCGGGATACCGGGCCTACCCTGGAGGGTCAGGATGGGAGGCTGAGATCTAACACCGCTTGCCCGTTGGAACAACAGTTAGAACTCCGGCGCATCACAAAGGGTTCTGCCACTGGCCCATAGTACTGTTGTGGGAACATGTTCTATCCCGGAACGTCACCTATGGACAACGGGCCTAACGCGGAGGGTCTGGTAGGAAGGCTGGCTCTCAACCCGCGTGCCCGTAGGGACAGCAGGTGTACCCCGGAGTACCGACGGGGGTATACGGGTACTACACCGGAGTACCAACGGGGGTACCGGTAGTAACCTGGAGTACCGACGAAGGTATACGGGTACTACCGTGGGGCACAGGGCGGGGTAACGGGTACTACACCAGAGCGTCGGGAAGGGAAGACAGGCCTAACCTGGAGCATCAGATCGGGATACCGGGCCTACCCTGGAGGGTCAGGATGGGAGGCTGAGATCTAACACCACG
The DNA here is from genome assembly GCF_964188355.1 of Buteo buteo. NCBI lineage: Eukaryota > Metazoa > Chordata > Aves > Accipitriformes > Accipitridae > Buteo > Buteo buteo. The sequence goes on along the minus strand of NW_027439232.1, from coordinate 75,440 downwards.
CGCCCATTGAAACAACAGTTAGAACTCCGGCGCATCACAAAGGGTTCTGCCACTGGCCCATAGTACTGTTGTGGGAACATGTTCTATCCCGGAATGTCGCCTATGGAAACGAGGCCTAACGCGGAGGGTCAGGTAGGAAGGCTGGTTCTCAACCCACGTGCCTGTAGGGACAGCATGTGTACCCCGGAGTACTGACGGGGGTATAAGGGTACTACACCGGAGTACCAACGGGGGTACCGGTACTACTCCGGAGTACTGATGGGGGTATACGGGTACTACCCTGGAGCACAGGGCGGGGTTAATGGTACTACACCAGAGCGTCGGGAAGGGAAGCCAGGCCTACCCTGGTGTATCAGGTCGGGATACCGGGCCTACCCTGGAGGGTCAGGATGGGAGGCTGAGATCTAACACCGCGTGCCGTTTGGGACAACAGTTAGAACTCCGGTGCATCACAAAGGGTTCTCCACGGCCCCATAGTACTGGTGTGGGAACGGGTTCTATTCCGAAACGTCGCCTATGGACACCGGGCCTACCGCCGCGAGTCAGGTAGGAAGGCTGGTTCTCAACCCGCGTGCTTGTAGGCCAGCAGGTTTACCCTGGAGTACTGACGGGGGTATACGGGTACTACACCGGAGTACCAACGGGGGTACCGGTACTACTCCAGAGTACTGACGGGGGTACCCTGGCATTACCCTGGAGCACCGGGCGGGGTTACGGGTACTACACCAGAGCGTCGGAAAGGGAAGCCAGGCCTAACCTGGAGCATCAGGTCGGGATACCGGGCCTACCCTGGAGGGTCAGGATGGGAGGCTGAGATCTAACACCGCTTGCCCGTTGGAACAACAGTTAGAACTCCGGCGCATCACAAAGGGTTCTGCCACTGGACCATAGTACTGTTGTGGGAACATGTTCTATCCCGGAACGTCGCCTATGGACACGAGGCCTAACGCGGAGGGTCAGGTAGGAAGGCTGGTTATCAACCCGCGTGCCTGTAGGGACAGCATGTGTACCCCGGAGTACCGACGGGGGTATACGGGTACTACACCGGAGTACCAACGGGGGTACCGGTAGTAACCTGGAGTACCGACGAAGGTATACGGGTACTACCGTGGGGCACAGGGCGGGGTAACGGGTACTACACCAGAGCATCGGGAAGGGAAGACAGGCCTAACCTGGAGCATCAGATCGGGATACCGGGCCTACCCTGGAGGGTCAGGATGGGAGGCTGAGATCTAACACCGCGTGCCGTTTGGGACAACAGTTAGAACTCCGGTGCATCACAAAGGGTTCTGCCACTGGCCCATAGTACTGTTGTGGGAACATGTTCTATCCCGGAACGTCACCTATGGACAACGGGCCTAACGCGGAGGGTCTGGTAGGAAGGCTGGTTCTCAACCCGCGTGCCCATAGGGACAGCAGGTGTACCCCGGAGTACCGACGGGGGTATACGTGTACTACACCGGAGTACCAACAGGTTTACCGATACTACCACGGCGTACCGACAGGGGTATACGGGTACTACCCTGGAGCACCGGGCAGGGTTACGGGTACTACACCAGAGCATCGGGCACGGACGCCAGGGCTATTCCGGAGCATCAGGTTGGGATACCGGGACTACCCTGGAGGGTCAAGATGGGAGGCTGAGATCTAACACCGCGCGCCTGTTGGGATAACAGTTAGAACTCCGGCGCATCACAAAGGGTTCTGCTACGGGCCCATAGTACTGTTGTGGGAACATGTTCTATCCCGGAACGTCGCCTATGGACACCGGGCCTAACGCGAAGGGTCAAGTAGGAAGGGTTGGTCTAAACCTGCGCGCCCGTAGGGACAGCAGGTGTACCCCGGAGTACCGACGGGGGTATACGGGTACTACACCGGAGTACCAACGGGGGTACGGGTACTACTGCGGAGTACTGACGAGGGTATACGGGTACTACCCTGGAGCACCGGGCGGGGTTACGGGTACTACACCAGAGCGTCGGGAAGGGACGCCAGGCCTAACCTGGAGCATCAGATCGGGATACCGGGCCTACCCTGGAGGGTCAGGATGGGAGGCTGAGATCTAACACCACGCGCCCATTGGAACAACAGTTAGAACTCCGGCGCATCACAAAGGGTTCTGCCACTGGCCCATAGTACTGGTGTGGGAACGGGTTCTATCCCGGAACGTCGCCTATGGACACCGGGCCTATCGCTGAGAGTCAGGTAGGAAGGCTGGTTCTCAACCCGCGTGCTTGTAGGCCAGCAGGTGTACCCCGGAGTACCGACGGGGGTATACGGGTACTACACCGGAGTACCAACGGGGGTACCGGTACTACTCCAGAGTACTGACGGGGGTACCCTGGCATTACCCTGGAGCACCGGGCGGGGTTACGGGTACTACACCAGAGCGTCGGAAAGGGAAGCCAGGCCTAACCTGGAGCATCAGGTCGGGATACCGGGCCTACCCTGGAGGGTCAGGATGGGAGGCTGAGATCTAACACCGCTTGCCCGTTGGAACAACAGTTAGAACTCCGGCGCATCACAAAGGGTTCTGCCACTGGACCATAGTACTGGTGTGAGAACGGGTTCTATCCCGGAACGTCGCCTATGGACACGAGGCCTAACGCGGAGGGTCAGGTAGGAAGGCTGGTTATCAACCCGCGTGCCTGTAGGGACAGCATGTGTACCCCGGAGTACCGACGGGGGTATACGGGTACTACACCGGAGTACCAACGGGGGTACCGGTAGTAACCTGGAGTACCGACGAAGGTATACGGGTACTACCGTGGGGCACAGGGCGGGGTTACGGGTACTACACCAGAGCGTCGGGAAGGGAAGACAGGCCTAACCTGGAGCATCAGATCGGGATACCGGGCCTACCCTGGAGGGTCAGGATGGGAGGCTGAGATCTAACACCACGCGCCCATTGAAACAACAGTTAGAACTCCGGCGCATCACAAAGGGTTCTGCCACTGGCCCATAGTACTGTTGTGGGAACATGTTCTATCCCGGAATGTCACCTATGGAAACGAGGACTAACGCGGAGGGTCAGGTAGGAAGGCTGGTTCTCAACCCACGTGCCTGTAGGGACAGCATGTGTACCCCGGAGTACTGACGGGGGTATAAGGGTACTACACCGGAGTACCAATGGGGGTACCGGTACTACTCCGGAGTACTGATGGGGGTATACGGGTACTACCCTGGAGCACCGGGCGGGGTTAATGGTACTACACCAGAGCGTCGGGAAGGGACGCCAGGCCTACCCTGGTGCATCAGATAGGGATACCGGGCCTACCCTGGATAGTCAAGATGGGAGGCTGATATCTAACACCGCGCGCCCATTGGAACAACAGTTAGAACTCCGGCGCATCACAAAGGGTTCTGCCACGGGCCCATAGTACTGTTGTGGGAACATGTTCTATCCCGGAACGTCGCCTATGGACACCGGGCCTAACGCGAAGGGTCAAGTATGAAGGGTGGGTCTAAACCTGCGCGCCCGTAGGGACAGCAGGTGTATCCCGGAGTACCGACGGGGGTATACGGGTACTACACCGGAGTACCAACAGGGGTACCGGTACTACCCCGGAATACCGACGGGGGTATATGGGTACTACCCTGGAGCACCGGGCGGGGTTACGGGTACTACACCAGAGCGTCGGGAAGGGACGCCAGGCCTACCCTGGTGCATCAGGTTGGGATACCGGGCCTACCCTGGAGGGTCAAGATGGGAGGCTGAGATCTAACACCGTGTGCCGTTTGGGACAACAGTTAGAACTCCGGCGCATCACAAAGGGTTCTCCACGGCCCCATAGTACTGGTGTGGGAACGGGTTCTATTCCGAAACGTCGCCTATGGACACCGGGCCTACCGCCGCGAGTCAGGTAGGAAGGCTGGTTCTCAACCCGCGTGCTTGTAGGCCAGCAGGTTTACCCTGGAGTACTGACGGGGGTATACGGGTACTACACCGGAGTACCAACGGGGGTACCGGTACTACTCCAGAGTACTGACGGGGGTACCCTGGCATTACCCTGGAGCACCGGGCGGGGTTACGGGTACTACACCAGAGCGTCGGAAAGGGAAGCCAGGCCTAACCTGGAGCATCAGGTCGGGATACCGGGCCTACCCTGGAGGGTCAGGATGGGAGGCTGAGATCTAACACCGCTTGCCCGTTGGAACAACAGTTAGAACTCCGGCGCATCACAAAGGGTTCTGCCACTGGACCATAGTACTGTTGTGGGAACATGTTCTATCCCGGAACGTCGCCTATGGACACGAGGCCTAACGCGGAGGGTCAGGTAGGAAGGCTGGTTCTCAACCCGCGTGCCTGTAGGGACAGCATGTGTACCCCGGAGTACCGACGGGGGTATACGGGTACTACACCGGAGTACCAACGGGGGTACCGGTAGTAACCTGGAGTACCGACGAAGGTATACGGGTACTACCGTGGGGCACAGGGCGGGGTAACGGGTACTACACCAGAGCGTCGGGAAGGGAAGACAGGCCTAACCTGGAGCATCAGATCGGGATACCGGGCCTACCCTGGAGGGTCAGGATGGGAGGCTGAGATCTAACACCACGCGCCCATTGAAACAACAGTTAGAACTCCGGCGCATCACAAAGGGTTCTGCCACTGGCCCATAGTACTGTTGTGGGAACATGTTCTATCCCGGAATGTCGCCTATGGAAACGAGGCCTAACGCGGAGGGTCAGGTAGGAAGGCTGGTTCTCAACCCACGTGCCTGTAGGGACAGCATGTGTACCCCGGAGTACTGACGGGGGTATAAGGGTACTACACCGGAGTACCAACGGGGGTACCGGTACTACTCCGGAGTACTGATGGGGGTATACGGGTACTACCCTGGAGCACAGGGCGGGGTTAATGGTACTACACCAGAGCGTCGGGAAGGGAAGCCAGGCCTACCCTGGTGTATCAGGTCGGGATACCGGGCCTACCCTGGAGGGTCAGGATGGGAGGCTGAGATCTAACACCGCGTGCCGTTTGGGACAACAGTTAGAACTCCGGCGCATCACAAAGGGTTCTCCACGGCCCCATAGTACTGGTGTGGGAACGGGTTCTATTCCGAAACGTCGCCTATGGACACCGGGCCTACCGCCGCGAGTCAGGTAGGAAGGCTGGTTCTCAACCCGCGTGCTTGTAGGCCAGCAGGTTTACCCTGGAGTACTGACGGGGGTATACGGGTACTACACCGGAGTACCAACGGGGGTACCGGTACTACTCCAGAGTACTGACGGGGGTACCCTGGCATTACCCTGGAGCACCGGGCGGGGTTACGGGTACTACACCAGAGCGTCGGAAAGGGAAGCCAGGCCTAACCTGGAGCATCAGGTCGGGATACCGGGCCTACCCTGGAGGGTCAGGATGGGAGGCTGAGATCTAACACCGCTTGCCCGTTGGAACAACAGTTAGAACTCCGGCGCATCACAAAGGGTTCTGCCACTGGACCATAGTACTGTTGTGGGAACATGTTCTATCCCGGAACGTCGCCTATGGACACGAGGCCTAACGCGGAGGGTCAGGTAGGAAGGCTGGTTCTCAACCCGCGTGCCTGTAGGGACAGCATGTGTACCCCGGAGTACCGACGGGGGTATACGGGTACTACACCGGAGTACCAACGGGGGTACCGGTAGTAACCTGGAGTACCGACGAAGGTATACGGGTACTACCGTGGGGCACAGGGCGGGGTAACGGGTACTACACCAGAGCGTCGGGAAGGGAAGACAGGCCTAACCTGGAGCATCAGATCGGGATACCGGGCCTACCCTGGAGGGTCAGGATGGGAGGCTGAGATCTAACACCACGCGCCCATTGAAACAACAGTTAGAACTCCGGCGCATCACAAAGGGTTCTGCCACTGGCCCATAGTACTGTTGTGGGAACATGTTCTATCCCGGAATGTCGCCTATGGAAACGAGGCCTAACGCGGAGGGTCAGGTAGGAAGGCTGGTTCTCAACCCACGTGCCTGTAGGGACAGCATGTGTACCCCGGAGTACTGACGGGGGTATAAGGGTACTACACCGGAGTACCAACGGGGGTACCGGTACTACTCCGGAGTACTGATGGGGGTATACGGGTACTACCCTGGAGCACAGGGCGGGGTTAATGGTACTACACCAGAGCGTCGTTAAGGGAAGCCAGGCCTACCCTGGTGTATCAGGTCGGGATACCGGGCCTACCCTGGAGGGTCAGGATGGGAGGCTGAGATCTAACACCGCGTGCCGTTTGGGACAACAGTTAGAACTCCGGTGCATCACAAAGGGTTCTGCCACTGGCCCATAGTACTGTTGTGGGAACATGTTCTATCCCGGAACGTCACCTATGGACAACGGGCCTAACGCGGAGGGTCTGGTAGGAAGGCTGGTTCTCAACCCGCGTGCCCATAGGGACAGCAGGTGTACCCCGGAGTACCGACGGGGGTATACGTGTACTACACCGGAGTACCAACAGGTTTACCGGTACTACCCCGGAGTACCTACGGGGGTATACGGGTACTACCCTGGAGCACCGGGCGGGGTTACGGGTACTACACCAGAGCATCGGGCACGGACGCCAGGGCTATTCCGGAGCATCAGGTTGGGATACCGGGACTACCCTGGAGGGTCAAGATGGGAGGCTGAGATCTAACACCGCGCGCCTGTTGGGATAACAGTTAGAACTCCGGCGCATCACAAAGGGTTCTGCTACGGGCCCATAGTACTGTTGTGGGAACATGTTCTATCCCGGAACGTCGCCTATGGACACCGGGCCTAACGCGAAGGGTCAAGTAGGAAGGGTGGGTCTAAACCTGCGCGCCCGTAGGGACAGCAGGTGTACCCCGGAGTACCGACGGGGGTATACGGGTACTACACCGGAGTACCAACGGGGGTACGGGTACTACTGCGGAGTACTGACGAGGGTATACGGGTACTACCCTGGAGCACCGGGCGGGGTTACGGGTACTACACCAGAGCGTCGGGAAGGGACGCCAGGCCTAACCTGGAGCATCAGATCGGGATACCGGGCCTACCCTGGAGGGTCAGGATGGGAGGCTGAGATCTAACACCACGCGCCCATTGGAACAACAGTTAGAACTCCGGCGCATCACAAAGGGTTCTGCCACTGGCCCATAGTACTGGTGTGGGAACGGGTTCTATCCCGGAACGTCGCCTATGGACACCGGGCCTATCGCTGAGAGTCAGGTAGGAAGGCTGGTTCTCAACCCGCGTGCCCGTAGGGACAGCAGGTGTATCCCGGAGTACCGACGGGGGTATACAGGTACTACACCGGTGTACCAACAGGGGTACCGGTACTACCCCGGAATACCGACGGGGGTATATGGGTACTACCCTGGAGCACCGGGCGGGGTTACGGGTACTACACCAGAGCATCGGGCAGGGACGCCAGGCCTAACCTGGTGCATCAGGTTGGGATATAGGGCCTACCCTGGAGGGTCAGGATGGGAGGCTGAGATCTAACACCGTGTGCCTGTTGGGACAACAGTTAGAACTCCGGCGCATCACAAAGGGTTCTCCACGGCCCCATAGTACTGCTGTGGGAACGGGTTCTATCCCGGAACGTCGCCTATGGACACGAGGCCTAACGCGGAGGGTCAGGTTAGAAGGGTGTGTCCAAACCCGCGCGCCCGTAGGGACAGCAGGTGTACCCCGGAGTACCGATGGGGGTATACGGGTACTAGACCGGAGTATCAACGGGGGCACTGGTACTACTCCGGAGTACTGACGAGGGTATACGGGTACTACCCTGGAGCACCGGGCAGGGTTACAGTTACTACACCAGAGCGTCGGGAAGCTACGCCAGGCCTACACCGGAGCATCAGGTCGGGATACCGGGCCTACCCTGGAGGGTCAGGATGGGAGGCTGAGATCTAACACCGTGTGCCGTTTGGGACAACAGTTAGAACTCCGGCGCATCACAAAGGGTTCTGCCACTGGACCATAGTACTGGTGTGGGAACGGGTTCTATTCCGAAACGTCGCCTATGGACACCGGGCCTACCGCCGCGAGTCAGGTAGGAAGGCTGGTTCTCAACCCGCGTGCTTGTAGGCCAGCAGGTGTACCCCGGAGTACCGACGGGGGTATACGGGTACTACACCGGAGTACCAACGGGGGTACCGGTACTACTCCAGAGTACTGACGGGGGTACCCTGGCATTACCCTGGAGCACCGGGCGGGGTTACGGGTACTACACCAGAGCGTCGGAAAGGGAAGCCAGGCCTAACCTGGAGCATCAGGTCGGGATACCGGGCCTACCCTGGAGGGTCAGGATGGGAGGCTGAGATCTAACACCGCTTGCCCGTTGGAACAACAGTTAGAACTCTGGCGCATCACAAAGGGTTCTGCCACTGGACCATAGTACTGGTGTGGGAACGGGTTCTATCCCGGAACGTCGCCTATGGACACGAGGCCTAACGCGGAGGGTCAGGTAGGAAGGCTGGTTCTCAACCCGCGTGCCTGTAGGGACAGCATGTGTACCCCGGAGTACCGACGGGGGTATACGGGTACTACACCGGAGTACCAACGGGGGTACCGGTAGTAACCTGGAGTACCGACGAAGGTATACGGGTACTACCGTGGGGCACAGGGCGGGGTTACGGGTACTACACCAGAGCGTCGGGAAGGGAAGACAGGCCTAACCTGGAGCATCAGATCGGGATACCGGGCCTACCCTGGAGGGTCAGGATGGGAGGCTGAGATCTAACACCACGCGCCCATTGAAACAACAGTTAGAACTCCGGCGCATCACAAAGGGTTCTGCCACTGGCCCATAGTACTGTTGTGGGAACATGTTCTATCCCGGAATGTCGCCTATGGAAACGAGGACTAACGCGGAGGGTCAGGTAGGAAGGCTGGTTCTCAACCCACGTGCCTGTAGGGACAGCATGTGTACCCCGGAGTACTGACGGGGGTATAAGGGTACTACACCGGAGTACCAACGGGGGTACCGGTACTACTCCGGAGTACTGATGGGGGTATACGGGTACTACCCTGGAGCACAGGGCGGGGTTAATGGTACTACACCAGAGCGTCGGGAAGGGACGCCAGGCCTACCCTGGTGCATCAGGTCGGGATACCGGGCCTACCCTGGAGGGTCAGGATGGGAGGCTGAGATCTAACACCGCGCGCCTGTTGGGATAACAGTTAGAACTCTGGCGCATCACAAAGGGTTCTGCCACGGGCCCATAGTACTGTTGTGGGAACATGTTCTATCCCGGAACGTCGCCTATGGACACCGGGCCTAAGGCGAAGGGTCAAGTATGAAGGGTGGGTCTAAACCTGCGCGCCCGTAGGGACAGCAGGTGTACCCCGGAGTACCGACGGGGGTATACGGGTACTACACCGGAGTACCAACAGGGGTACAGGTACTACTGCGGAGTACTGACGAGGGTATACGGGTACTACCCTGGAGCACCGGGCAGGGTTACAGTTACTACACCAGAGCGTCGGGAAGCTACGCCAGGCCTACACCGGAGCATCAGGTCGGGATACCGGGCTTACCCTGGAGGGTCAGGATGGGAGGCTGAGATCTAACACCGCGTGCCGTTTGGGACAACAGTTAGAACTCTGGCGCATCACAAAGCTTTTTGCCACTGGCCCATAGTACTGTTCTGGGAGCGGGTTCTATCCCAGAACGTCACCTATGGACACCGGGCCTAATGCGGAAGGTCAGGTAGGAAGGAAGGGTCTAAACCCAATTGCACGTGGGGACAGCAGGTGTACCCCGGAGTACCGACGGGGGTATACGGGTACTACACCGGAGTACCAACGGGGGTAATGGTACTACCACGGAGTACCGACGGGGGTATACGGGTACTACCCTGGAGCACCGGGCGGGGTTACCGGTACTACACCAGAGCATCGGGAAGGGATGCCAGGCCTACCATGGTGCATCAGATAGGGATACCGGGCCTACCCTGGAGGGTGAGGATGGGGGGCCGGGATCTAAAACCGCGCGCCCGTTGGAACAACAGTTAGAACTCTGGCGCATCACAAAGGCTTTTGCCACGGGCCGATAGTACTGGTGTGGGAACGGGTTCTATCCCGGAACGTCGCCTATGGACACCGGGCCTATCGCTGAGAGTCAGGTAGGAAGTCTGGTTCTCAACCCGCGTGCCCGTAGGGACAGCAGTTGTAGCCCGGAGTACCGACGGGGGTATACGGTACTAGACCGGAGTACCAACGGGGGCACTGGTACTACTCCGGAGTACTGACGGGGGTACCCTGGCATTACCCTGGAACACCGGGAGGGGTTACGGGTACCACACCAGAGCGTCGGGAAGGGACGCCAGGCCTAACCTGGAGCATCAGGTCGGGATACCGGGCCTACCCTGGAGGGTCAGGATGGGAGGCTGAGATCTAACACCACGCGCCCGTTGGAACAACAGTTAGAACTCCGACGCATCACAAAGGCTTCTGCCACTGGCCCATAGTACTGTTTTGGGAACATGTGCTATCCCGGAACGTCGCCTATGGACACGAGGCCTAAGGCGGAGGGTCAGGTAGGAAGGGTGTGTCCAAACCCGCGCGCCCGTAGGGACAGCAGGTGTACCCCGGAGTACCGACGGGGGTATATGGGTACTACACCGGAGTACCAACGGGGGTACCGGTACTACTCCGGAGTACTGATGTGGGTATACAGGTACTACCCTGGAGCACCGGGCGGGGTTACCGGTACTACAGCAGAGCGTCGGGAAGGGACGCCAGGCCTACCCTGGTGCATCAGATAGGGATACCGGGCCTACCCTGGATAGTCAAGATGGGAGGCTGATAGCTAACACCGCGCGCCCATTGGAACAACAGTTAGAACTCCGGCGCATCACAAAGGGTTCTGCCACGGGCTCATAGTACTGTTGTGGGAACATGTTCTATCCCGGAACGTCACCTATGGACACCGGGCCTAACGCGAAGGGTCAAGTATGAAGGGTGGGTCTAAACCTGCGCGCCCGTAGGGACAGCAGGTGTACCCTGGAGTACCGACGGGGGTATACGGGTACTACATCGGAGTACCAACAGGGGTAACGGTACTACTCTGGAGTACCGATGGGGGTATATGGGTACTACCCTGGAGCACCGGGTAGGGTTACAGTTACTACACCAGAGCGTCGGGAAGCTACGCCAGGCCTACACCGGAGCATCAGGTCGGGATACCGGGCCTACACTGGATAGTCAGGATGGGAGGCTGAGATCTAACACCGCGTGCCGTTTGGGACAACAGTTAGAACTCTGGCGCATCAGAAAGCTTTTTGCCACTGGCCCATAGTACTGTTCTGGGAGCGGGTTCTATCCCAGAACGTTGCCTAGGGACACCGGGCCTAACGCGGAAGGTCAGGTAGGAAGGAAGGGTCTAAACCCACTTGCACGTGGGGACAGCAGGTGTACCCCGGAGTACCGACGGGGGTATACGGGTACTACCCTGGAGCACCGGGCGGGGTTACCGGTACTACACCAGAGCATCGGGAAGGGACGCCAGGCCTACCCTGGAGCATCAGGTCGGGATACCGGGCCTACCCTGGAGGGTCAAGATGGGGGGCCGGGATCTAAAACCGCGCGCCCGTTGGAACAACAGTTAGAACTCTGGCGCATCACAAAGGCTTTTGACACGGGCCGATAGTACTGGTGTGGGAAAGGGTTCTATCCCGGAACGTCGCCTATGGACACCGGGCCTATCGCCGAGAGTCAGGTAGGACGGCTGGTTCTCAACCCGCGTGCCCGTAGGGACAGCAGGTGTATCCCGGAGTACCGACGGGGGTATACGGGTACTACCCTGGAGCACCGGGCGGGGTTACGTGTACTACACCAGAGCATCGGGCAGGGACGCCAGGCCTAACCTGGTGCATCAGGTTGGGATACCGGGACTACCCTGGAGGGTCAAGATGGGAGGCTGAGATCTAACACCGCGCGCCTGTTGGGACAACAGTTAGAACTCCGGCGCATCACAAAGGGTTCCCCACGGCCCCATAGTACTGCTGTGGGAACGGGTTCTATCCCGGAACGTCGCCTATGGACACGAGGCCTAACGCGGAGGGTCAGGTTAGAAGGGTGAGTCCAAACCCGTGCGCCCGTAGGGACAGCAGGTGTACCCCGGAGTACCGACGGGGGTATACGGGTAATAGACCGGAGTACCAACGGGGGTACCGGTAGTAACCTGGAGTACCGACGAAGGTATACGGGTACTACCGTGGGGCACAGGGCGGGGTAACGGGTACTACACCAGAGCGTCGGGAAGGGAAGACAGGCCTAACCTGGAGCATCAGATCGGGATACCGGGCCTACCCTGGAGGGTCAGGATGGGAGGCTGAGATCTAACACCACGCGCCCATTGAAACAACAGTTAGAACTCCGGCGCATCACAAAGGGTTCTGCCACTGGCCCATAGTACTGTTGTGGGAACATGTTCTATCCCGGAATGTCGCCAATGGAAACGAGGCCTTACGCGGAGGGTCAGGTAGGAAGGCTGGTTCTCAACCCACGTGCCTGTAGGGACAGCATGTGTACCCCGGAGTACCGACGGGGGTATACGGGTACTACACCGGAGTACCAACGGGGGTACCGGTACTACTCCAGAGTACTGACGGGGTTACCCTGGCATTACCCTGGAGCACCGGGCGGGGTTACGGGTACTACACCAGAGCGTCGGGAAGGGAAGCCAGGCCTAACCTGGAGCATCAGGTCGGGATACCGGGCCTACCCTGGAGGGTCAGGATGGGAGGCTGAGATCTAACACCGCTTGCCCGTTGGAACAACAGTTAGAACTCCGGCGCATCACAAAGGGTTCTGCCACTGGACCATAGTACTGTTGTGGGAACATGTTCTATCCCGGAACGTCGCCTATGGACACGAGGCCTAACGCGGAGGGTCAGGTAGGCAGGCTGGTTATCAACCCGCGTGCCTGTAGGGACAGCATGTGTACCCCGGAGTACCGACGGGGGTATACGGGTACTACACCGGAGTACCAACGGGGGTACCGGTAGTAACCTGGAGTACCGACGAAGGTATACGGGTACTACCGTGGGGCACAGGGCGGGGTAACGGGTACTACACCAGAGCGTCGGGAAGGGAAGACAGGCCTAACCTGGAGCATCAGATCGGGATACCGGGCCTACCCTGGAGGGTCAGGATGGGAGGCTGAGATCTAACACCACGCGCCCATTGAAACAACAGTTAGAACACCGGCGCATCACAAAGGGTTCTGCCACTGGCCCATAGTACTGTTGTGGGAACATGTTCTATCCCGGAATGTCGCCTATGGAAACGAGGCCTAACGCGGAGGGTCAGGTAGGAAGGCTGGTTCTCAACCCACGTGCCTGTAGGGACAGCATGTGTACCCCGGAGTACTGACGGGGGTATAAGGGTACTACACCGGAGTACCAACGGGGGTACCGGTACTACTCCGGAGTACTGATGGGGGTATACGGGTACTACCCTGGAGCACAGGGCGGGGTTAATGGTACTACACCAGAGCGTCGTTAAGGGAAGCCAGGCCTACCCTGGTGTATCAGGTCGGGATACCGGGCCTACCCTGGAGGGTCAGGATGGGAGGCTGAGATCTAACACCGCGTGCCGTTTGGGACAACAGTTAGAACTCCGGTGCATCACAAAGGGTTCTGCCACTGGCCCATAGTACTGTTGTGGGAACATGTTCTATCCCGGAACGTCACCTATGGACAACGGGCCTAACGCGGAGGGTCTGGTAGGAAGGCTGGTTCTCAACCCGCGTGCCCATAGGGACAGCAGGTGTACCCCGGAGTACCGACGGGGGTATACGTGTACTACACCGGAGTACCAACAGGTTTACCGGTACTACCCCGGAGTACCTACGGGGGTATACGGGTACTACCCTGGAGCACCGGGCGGGGTTACGGGTACTACACCAGAGCATCGGGCACTGACGCCAGGGCTATTCCGGAGCATCAGGTTGGGATACCGGGACTACCCTGGAGGGTCAGGATGGGAGGCTGATAGCTAACACCGTGTGCCGTTTGGGACAACAGTTAGAACTCCGGCGCATCACAAAGGTTTCTCCACGGCCCCATAGTACTGGTGTGGGAACGGGTTCTATTCCGAAACGTCGCCTATGGACACCGGGCCTACCGCCGCGAGTCAGGTAGGAAGGCTGGTTCTCAACCCGCGTGCTTGTAGGCCAGCAGGTGTACCCCGGAGTACCGACGGGGGTATACGGGTACTACACCGGAGTACCAACGGGGGTACCGGTACTACTCCAGAGTACTGACGGGGGTACCCTGGCATTACCCTGGAGCACCGGGCGGGGTTACGGGTACTACACCAGAGCGTCGGGAAGGGAAGACAGGCCTAACCTGGAGCATCAGGTCGGGATACCGGGCCTACCCTGGAGGGTCAGGATGGGAGGCTGAGATCTAACACCGCTTGCCCGTTGGAACAACAGTTAGAACTCCGGCGCATCACAAAGGGTTCTGCCACTGGACCATAGTACTGGTGTGGGAACGGGTTCTATCCCGGAACGTCGCCTATGGACACGAGGCCTAACGCGGAGGGTCAGGTAGGAAGGCTGGTTCTCAACCCGCGTGCCTGTAGGGACAGCATGTGTACCCCGGAGTACCGACGGGGGTATACGGGTACTACACCGGAGTACCAACGGGGGTACCGGTAGTAACCTGGAGTACCGACGAAGGTATACGGGTACTACCGTGGGGCACAGGGCGGGGTTACGGGTACTACACCAGAGCGTCGGGAAGGGAAGACAGGCCTAACCTGGAGCATCAGATCGGGATACCAGGCCTACCCTGGAGGGTCAGGATGGGAGGCTGAGATCTAACACCACGCGCCCATTGAAACAACAGTTAGAACTCCGGCGCATCACAAAGGGTTCTGCCACTGGCCCATAGTACTGTTGTGGGAACATGTTCTATCCCGGAATGTCGCCTATGGAAACGAGGACTAACGCGGAGGGTCAGGTAGGAAGGCTGGTTCTCAACCCACGTGCCTGTAGGGACAGCATGTGTACCCCGGAGTACTGACGGGGGTATAAGGGTACTACACCGGAGTACCAATGGGGGTACCGGTACTACTCCGGAGTACTGATGGGGGTATACGGGTACTACCCTGGAGCACCGGGCGGGGTTAATGGTACTACACCAGAGCGTCGGGAAGGGACGCCAGGCCTACCCTGGTGCATCAGATAGGGATACCGGGCCTACCCTGGATAGTCAAGATGGGAGGCTGATATCTAACACCGCGCGCCCATTGGAACAACAGTTAGAACTCCGGCGCATCACAAAGGGTTCTGCCACGGGCCCATAGTACTGTTGTGGGAACATGTTCTATCCCGGAACGTCGCCTATGGACACCGGGCCTAACGCGAAGGGTCAAGTATGAAGGGTGGGTCTAAACCTGCGCGCCCGTAGGGACAGCAGGTGTATCCCGGAGTACCGACGGGGGTATACGGGTACTACACCGGAGTACCAACAGGGGTACCGGTACTACCCCGGAATACCGACGGGGGTATATGGGTACTACCCTGGAGCACCGGGCGGGGTTACGGGTACTACACCAGAGCGTCGGGAAGGGACGCCAGGCCTACCCTGGTGCATCAGGTTGGGATACCGGGCCTACCCTGGAGGGTCAAGATGGGAGGCTGAGATCTAACACCGTGTGCCGTTTGGGACAACAGTTAGAACTCCGGCGCATCACAAAGGGTTCTCCACGGCCCCATAGTACTGGTGTGGGAACGGGTTCTATTCCGAAACGTCGCCTATGGACACCGGGCCTACCGCCGCGAGTCAGGTAGGAAGGCTGGTTCTCAACCCGCGTGCTTGTAGGCCAGCAGGTGTACCCCGGAGTACCGACGGGGGTATACGGGTACTACACCGGAGTACCAACGGGGGTACCGGTACTACTCCAGAGTACTGACGGGGGTACCCTGGCATTACCCTGGAGCACCGGGCGGGGTTACGGGTACTACACCAGAGCGTCGGGAAGGGAAGACAGGCCTAACCTGGAGCATCAGGTCGGGATACCGGGCCTACCCTGGAGGGTCAGGATGGGAGGCTGAGATCTAACACCGCTTGCCCGTTGGAACAACAGTTAGAACTCCGGCGCATCACAAAGGGTTCTGCCACTGGCCCATAGTACTGGTGTGGGAACGGGTTCTATCCCGGAACGTCGCCTATGGACACGAGGCCTAACGCGGAGGGTCAGGTAGGAAGGCTGGTTCTCAACCCGCGTGCCTGTAGGGACAGCATGTGTACCCCGGAGTACCGACGGGGGTATACGGGTACTACACCGGAGTACCAACGGGGGTACCGGTAGTAACCTGGAGTACCGACGAAGGTATACGGGTACTACCGTGGGGCACAGGGCGGGGTTACGGGTACTACACCAGAGCGTCGGGAAGGGAAGACAGGCCTAACCTGGAGCATCAGATCGGGATACCAGGCCTACCCTGGAGGGTCAGGATGGGAGGCTGAGATCTAACACCACGCGCCCATTGAAACAACAGTTAGAACTCCGGCGCATCACAAAGGGTTCTGCCACTGGCCCATAGTACTGTTGTGGGAACATGTTCTATCCCGGAATGTCGCCTATGGAAACGAGGACTAACGCGGAGGGTCAGGTAGGAAGGCTGGTTCTCAACCCACGTGCCTGTAGGGACAGCATGTGTACCCCGGAGTACTGACGGGGGTATAAGGGTACTACACCGGAGTACCAATGGGGGTACCGGTACTACTCCGGAGTACTGATGGGGGTATACGGGTACTACCCTGGAGCACCGGGCGGGGTTAATGGTACTACACCAGAGCGTCGGGAAGGGACGCCAGGCCTACCCTGGTGCATCAGATAGGGATACCGGGCCTACCCTGGATAGTCAAGATGGGAGGCTGATATCTAACACCGCGCGCCCATTGGAACAACAGTTAGAACTCCGGCGCATCACAAAGGGTTCTGCCACGGGCCCATAGTACTGTTGTGGGAACATGTTCTATCCCGGAACGTCGCCTATGGACACCGGGCCTAACGCGAAGGGTCAAGTATGAAGGGTGGGTCTAAACCTGTGCGCCCGTAGGGACAGCAGGTGTATCCCGGAGTACCGACGGGGGTATACGGGTACTACACCGGAGTACCAACAGGGGTACCGGTACTACCCCGGAATACCGACGGGGGTATATGGGTACTACCCTGGAGCACCGGGCGGGGTTACGGGTACTACACCAGAGCGTCGGGAAGGGACGCCAGGCCTACCCTGGTGCATCAGGTTGGGATACCGGGCCTACCCTGGAGGGTCAAGATGGGAGGCTGAGATCTAACACCGTGTGCCGTTTGGGACAACAGTTAGAACTCCGGCGCATCACAAAGGGTTCTCCACGGCCCCATAGTACTGGTGTGGGAACGGGTTCTATTCCGAAACGTCGCCTATGGACACCGGGCCTACCGCCGCGAGTCAGGTAGGAAGGCTGGTTCTCAACCCGCGTGCTTGTAGGCCAGCAGGTTTACCCTGGAGTACTGACGGGGGTATACGGGTACTACACCGGAGTACCAACGGGGGTACCGGTACTACTCCAGAGTACTGACGGGGGTACCCTGGCATTACCCTGGAGCACCGGGCGGGGTTACGGGTACTACACCAGAGCGTCGGGAAGGGAAGACAGGCCTAACCTGGAGCATCAGGTCGGGATACCGGGCCTACCCTGGAGGGTCAGGATGGGAGGCTGAGATCTAACACCGCTTGCCCGTTGGAACAACAGTTAGAACTCCGGCGCATCACAAAGGGTTCTGCCACTGGACCATAGTACTGTTGTGGGAACATGTTCTATCCCGGAACGTCGCCTATGGACACGAGGCCTAACGCGGAGGGTCAGGTAGGAAGGCTGGTTATCAACCCGCGTGCCTGTAGGGACAGCATGTGTACCCCGGAGTACCGACGGGGGTATACGGGTACTACACCGGAGTACCAACGGGGGTACCGGTAGTAACCTGGAGTACCGACGAAGGTATACGGGTACTACCGTGGGGCACAGGGCGGGGTAACGGGTACTACACCAGAGCGTCGGGAAGGGAAGACAGGCCTAACCTGGAGCATCAGATCGGGATACCGGGCCTACCCTGGAGGGTCAGGATGGGAGGCTGAGATCTAATACCGCGTGCCGTTTGGGACAACAGTTAGAACTCCGGTGCATCACAAAGGGTTCTGCCACTGGCCCATAGTACTGTTGTGGGAACATGTTCTATCCCGGAACGTCACCTATGGACAACGGGCCTAACGCGGAGGGTCTGGTAGGAAGGCTGGTTCTCAACCCGCGTGCCCATAGGGACAGCAGGTGTACCCCGGAGTACCGACGGGGGTATACGTGTACTACACCGGAGTACCAACAGGTTTACCGATACTACCCCGGAGTACCTACGGGGGTATACGGGTACTACCCTGGAGCACCGGGCGGGGTTACGGGTACTACACCAGAGCATCGGGCACGGACGCCAGGGCTATTCCGGAGCATCAGGTTGGGATACCGGGACTACCCTGGAGGGTCAAGATGGGAGGCTGAGATCTAACACCGCGCGCCTGTTGGGATAACAGTTAGAACTCCGGCGCATCACAAAGGGTTCTGCTACGGGCCCATAGTACTGTTGTGGGAACATGTTCTATCCCGGAACGTCGCCTATGGACACCGGGCCTAACGCGAAGGGTCAAGTAGGAAGGGTTGGTCTAAACCTGCGCGCCCGTAGGGACAGCAGGTGTACCCCGGAGTACCGACGGGGGTATACGGGTACTACACCGGAGTACCAACAGGGGTACGGGTACTACTGCGGAGTACTGACGAGGGTATACGGGTACTACCCTGGAGCACCGGGCGGGGTTACGGGTACTACACCAGAGCGTCGGGAAGGGACGCCAGGCCTAACCTGGAGCATCAGATCGGGATACCGGGCCTACCCTGGAGGGTCAGGATGGGAGGCTGAGATCTAACACCACGCGCCCATTGGAACAACAGTTAGAACTCCGGCGCATCACAAAGGGTTCTGCCACTGGCCCATAGTACTGGTGTGGGAACGGGTTCTATCCCGGAACGTCGCCTATGGACACCGGGCCTATCGCTGAGAGTCAGGTAGGAAGGCTGGTTCTCAACCCGCGTGCCCGTAGGGACAGCAGGTGTATCCCGGAGTACCGACGGGGGTATACAGGTACTACACCGGTGTACCAACAGGGGTACCGGTACTACCCCGGAATACCGACGGGGGTATATGGGTACTACCCTGGAGCACCGAGCGGGGTTACGGGTACTACACCAGAGCATCGGGCAGGGACGCCAGGCCTAACCTGGTGCATCAGGTTGGGATATAGGGCATACCCTGGACGGTCAGGATGGGAGGCTGAGATCTAACACCGCGTGCCGTTTGGGACAACAGTTAGAACTCCGGCGCATCACAAAGGGTTCTCCACGGCCCCATAGTACTGCTGTGGGAACGGGTTCTATCCCGGAACGTCGCCTATGGACACGAGGCCTAACGCGGAGGGTCAGGTTAGAAGGGTGTGTCCAAACCCGCGCGCCCGTAGGGACAGCAGGTGTACCCCGGAGTACCGATGGGGGTATACGGGTACTAGACCGGAGTATCAACGGGGGCACTGGTACTACTCCGGAGTACTGACGAGGGTATACGGGTACTACCCTGGAGCACCGGGCAGGGTTACAGTTACTACACCAGAGCGTCGGGAAGCTACGCCAGGCCTACACCGGAGCATCAGGTCGGGATACCGGGCCTACCCTGGAGGGTCAGGATGGGAGGCTGAGATCTAACACCGTGTGCCGTTTGGGACAACAGTTAGAACTCCGGCGCATCACAAAGGGTTCTCCACGGCCCCATAGTACTGGTGTGGGAACGGGTTCTATTCCGAAACGTCGCCTATGGACACCGGGCCTACCGCCGCGAGTCAGGTAGGAAGGCTGGTTCTCAACCCGCGTGCTTGTAGGCCAGCAGGTGTACCCCGGAGTACCGACGGGGGTATACGGGTACTACACCGGAGTACCAACGGGGGTACCGGTACTACTCCAGAGTACTGACGGGGGTACCCTGGCATTACCCTGGAGCACCGGGCGGGGTTACGGGTACTACACCAGAGCGTCGGAAAGGGAAGCCAGGCCTAACCTGGAGCATCAGGTCGGGATACCGGGCCTACCCTGGAGGGTCAGGATGGGAGGCTGAGATCTAACACCACGCGCCCATTGAAACAACAGTTAGAACTCCGGCGCATCACAAAGGGTTCTGCCACTGGCCCATAGTACTGTTGTGGGAACATGTTCTATCCCGGAATGTCACCTATGGAAACGAGGACTAACGCGGAGGGTCAGGTAGGAAGGCTGGTTCTCAACCCACGTGCCTGTAGGGACAGCATGTGTACCCCGGAGTACTGACGGGGGTATAAGGGTACTACACCGGAGTACCAATGGGGGTACCGGTACTAATCCGGAGTACTGATGGGGGTATACGGGTACTACCCTGGAGCACCGGGCGGGGTTAATGGTACTACACCAGAGCGTCGGGAAGGGACGCCAGGCCTACCCTGGTGCATCAGATAGGGATACCGGGCCTACCCTGGATAGTCAAGATGGGAGGCTGATAGCTAACACCGCGCGCCCATTGGAACAACAGTTAGAACTCCGGCGCATCACAAAGGGTTCTGCCACGGGCCCATAGTACTGTTGTGGGAACATGTTCTATCCCGGAACGTCGCCTATGGACACCGGGCCTAACGCGAAGGGTCAAGTATGAAGGGTGGGTCTAAACCTGCGCGCCCGTAGGGACAGCAGGTGTATCCCGGAGTACCGACGGGGGTATACGGGTACTACACCGGAGTACCAACAGGGGTACCGGTACTACCCCGGAATACCGACGGGGGTATATGGGTACTACCCTGGAGCACCGGGCGGGGTTACGGGTACTACACCAGAGCGTCGGGAAGGGACGCCAGGCCTACCCTGGTGCATCAGGTTGGGATACCGGGCCTACCCTGGAGGGTCAAGATGGGAGGCTGAGATCTAACACCGTGTGCCGTTTGGGACAACAGTTAGAACTCCGGCGCATCACAAAGGGTTCTCCACGGCCCCATAGTACTGGTGTGGGAACGGGTTCTATTCCGAAACGTCGCCTATGGACACCGGGCCTACCGCCGCGAGTCAGGTAGGAAGGCTGGTTCTCAACCCGCGTGCTTGTAGGCCAGCAGGTGTACCCCGGAGTACCGACGGGGGTATACGGGTACTACACCGGAGTACCAACGGGGGTACCGGTACTACTCCAGAGTACTGACGGGGGTACCCTGGCATTACCCTGGAGCACCGGGCGGGGTTACGGGTACTACACCAGAGCGTCGGGAAGGGAAGACAGGCCTAACCTGGAGCATCAGGTCGGGATACCGGGCCTACCCTGGAGGGTCAGGATGGGAGGCTGAGATCTAACACCGCTTGCCCGTTGGAACAACAGTTAGAACTCCGGCGCATCACAAAGGGTTCTGCCACTGGACCATAGTACTGGTGTGGGAACGGGTTCTATCCCGGAACGTCGCCTATGGACACGAGGCCTAACGCGGAGGGTCAGGTAGGAAGGCTGGTTCTCAACCCGCGTGCCTGTAGGGACAGCATGTGTACCCCGGAGTACCGACGGGGGTATACGGGTACTACACCGGAGTACCAACGGGGGTACCGGTAGTAACCTGGAGTACCGACGAAGGTATACGGGTACTACCGTGGGGCACAGGGCGGGGTTACGGGTACTACACCAGAGCGTCGGGAAGGGAAGACAGGCCTAACCTGGAGCATCAGATCGGGATACCAGGCCTACCCTGGAGGGTCAGGATGGGAGGCTGAGATCTAACACCACGCGCCCATTGAAACAACAGTTAGAACTCCGGCGCATCACAAAGGGTTCTGCCACTGGCCCATAGTACTGTTGTGGGAACATGTTCTATCCCGGAATGTCGCCTATGGAAACGAGGACTAACGCGGAGGGTCAGGTAGGAAGGCTGGTTCTCAACCCACGTGCCTGTAGGGACAGCATGTGTACCCCGGAGTACTGACGGGGGTATAAGGGTACTACACCGGAGTACCAATGGGGGTACCGGTACTACTCCGGAGTACTGATGGGGGTATACGGGTACTACCCTGGAGCACCGGGCGGGGTTAATGGTACTACACCAGAGCGTCGGGAAGGGACGCCAGGCCTACCCTGGTGCATCAGATAGGGATACCGGGCCTACCCTGGATAGTCAAGATGGGAGGCTGATATCTAACACCGCGCGCCCATTGGAACAACAGTTAGAACTCCGGCGCATCACAAAGGGTTCTGCCACGGGCCCATAGTACTGTTGTGGGAACATGTTCTATCCCGGAACGTCGCCTATGGACACCGGGCCTAACGCGAAGGGTCAAGTATGAAGGGTGGGTCTAAACCTGCGCGCCCGTAGGGACAGCAGGTGTATCCCGGAGTACCGACGGGGGTATACGGGTACTACACCGGAGTACCAACAGGGGTACCGGTACTACCCCGGAATACCGACGGGGGTATATGGGTACTACCCTGGAGCACCGGGCGGGGTTACGGGTACTACACCAGAGCGTCGGGAAGGGACGCCAGGCCTACCCTGGTGCATCAGGTTGGGATACCGGGCCTACCCTGGAGGGTCAAGATGGGAGGCTGAGATCTAACACCGTGTGCCGTTTGGGACAACAGTTAGAACTCCGGCGCATCACAAAGGGTTCTCCACGGCCCCATAGTACTGGTGTGGGAACGGGTTCTATTCCGAAACGTCGCCTATGGACACCGGGCCTACCGCCGCGAGTCAGGTAGGAAGGCTGGTTCTCAACCCGCGTGCTTGTAGGCCAGCAGGTTTACCCTGGAGTACTGACGGGGGTATACGGGTACTACACCGGAGTACCAACGGGGGTACCGGTACTACTCCAGAGTACTGACGGGGGTACCCTGGCATTACCCTGGAGCACCGGGCGGGGTTACGGGTACTACACCAGAGCGTCGGGAAGGGAAGACAGGCCTAACCTGGAGCATCAGGTCGGGATACCGGGCCTACCCTGGAGGGTCAGGATGGGAGGCTGAGATCTAACACCGCTTGCCCGTTGGAACAACAGTTAGAACTCCGGCGCATCACAAAGGGTTCTGCCACTGGACCATAGTACTGTTGTGGGAACATGTTCTATCCCGGAACGTCGCCTATGGACACGAGGCCTAACGCGGAGGGTCAGGTAGGAAGGCTGGTTATCAACCCGCGTGCCTGTAGGGACAGCATGTGTACCCCGGAGTACCGACGGGGGTATACGGGTACTACACCGGAGTACCAACGGGGGTACCGGTAGTAACCTGGAGTACCGACGAAGGTATACGGGTACTACCGTGGGGCACAGGGCGGGGTAACGGGTACTACACCAGAGCGTCGGGAAGGGAAGACAGGCCTAACCTGGAGCATCAGATCGGGATACCGGGCCTACCCTGGAGGGTCAGGATGGGAGGCTGAGATCTAACACCACGCGCCCATTGAAACAACAGTTAGAACTCCGGCGCATCACAAAGGGTTCTGCCACTGGCCCATAGTACTGTTGTGGGAACATGTTCTATCCCGGAATGTCGCCTATGGAAACGAGGCCTAACGCGGAGGGTCAGGTAGGAAGGCTGGTTCTCAACCCACGTGCCTGTAGGGACAGCATGTGTACCCCGGAGTACTGACGGGGGTATAAGGGTACTACACCGGAGTACCAACGGGGGTACCGGTACTACTCCGGAGTACTGATGGGGGTATACGGGTACTACCCTGGAGCACAGGGCGGGGTTAATGGTACTACACCAGAGCGTCGGGAAGGGAAGCCAGGCCTACCCTGGTGTATCAGGTCGGGATACCGGGCCTACCCTGGAGGGTCAGGATGGGAGGCTGAGATCTAACACCGCGTGCCGTTTGGGACAACAGTTAGAACTCCGGTGCATCACAAAGGGTTCTCCACGGCCCCATAGTACTGGTGTGGGAACGGGTTCTATTCCGAAACGTCGCCTATGGACACCGGGCCTACCGCCGCGAGTCAGGTAGGAAGGCTGGTTCTCAACCCGCGTGCTTGTAGGCCAGCAGGTTTACCCTGGAGTACTGACGGGGGTATAAGGGTACTACACCGGAGTACCAACGGGGGTACCGGTACTACTCCAGAGTACTGACGGGGGTACCCTGGCATTACCCTGGAGCACCGGGCGGGGTTAATGGTACTACACCAGAGCGTCGGGAAGGGACGCCAGGCCTACCCTGGTGCATCAGATAGGGATACCGGGCCTACCCTGGATAGTCAAGATGGGAGGCTGATATCTAACACCGCGCGCCCATTGGAACAACAGTTAGAACTCCGGCGCATCACAAAGGGTTCTGCCACGGGCCCATAGTACTGTTGTGGGAACATGTTCTATCCCGGAACGTCGCCTATGGACACGAGGCCTAACGCGGAGGGTCAGGTAGGAAGGCTGGTTATCAACCCGCGTGCCTGTAGGGACAGCATGTGTACCCCGGAGTACCGAAGGGGTATACGGGTACTACACCGGAGTACCAACGGGGGTACCGGTAGTAACCTGGAGTACCGACGAAGGTATACGGGTACTACCGTGGGGCACAGGGCGGGGTAACGGGTACTACACCAGAGCATCGGGAAGGGAAGACAGGCCTAACCTGGAGCATCAGATCGGGATACCGGGCCTACCCTGGAGGGTCAGGATGGGAGGCTGAGATCTAATACCGCGTGCCGTTTGGGACAACAGTTAGAACTCCGGTGCATCACAAAGGGTTCTGCCACTGGCCCATAGTACTGTTGTGGGAACATGTTCTATCCCGGAACGTCACCTATGGACAACGGGCCTAACGCGGAGGGTCTGGTAGGAAGGCTGGTTCTCAACCCGCGTGCCCATAGGGACAGCAGGTGTACCCCGGAGTACCGACGGGGGTATACGTGTACTACACCGGAGTACCAACAGGTTTACCGATACTACCCCGGAGTACCTACGGGGGTATACGGGTACTACCCTGGAGCACCGGGCGGGGTTACGGGTACTACACCAGAGCATCGGGCACGGACGCCAGGGCTATTCCGGAGCATCAGGTTGGGATACCGGGACTACCCTGGAGGGTCAAGATGGGAGGCTGAGATCTAACACCGCGCGCCTGTTGGGATAACAGTTAGAACTCCGGCGCATCACAAAGGGTTCTGCTACGGGCCCATAGTACTGTTGTGGGAACATGTTCTATCCCGGAACGTCGCCTATGGACACCGGGCCTAACGCGAAGGGTCAAGTATGAAGGGTGGGTCTAAACCTGCGCGCCCGTAGGGACAGCAGGTGTACCCCGGAGTACCGACGGGGGTATACGGGTACTACACCGGAGTACCAACGGGGGTACGGGTACTACTGCGGAGTACTGACGAGGGTATACGGGTACTACCCTGGAGCACCGGGCGGGGTTACGGGTACTACACCAGAGCGTCGGGAA
This sequence comes from Buteo buteo, assembly GCF_964188355.1. Lineage (NCBI taxonomy): Eukaryota > Metazoa > Chordata > Aves > Accipitriformes > Accipitridae > Buteo > Buteo buteo. The sequence goes on along the minus strand of NW_027439232.1, from coordinate 49,953 downwards.
GGGACGCCAGGCCTAACCTGGAGCATCAGATCGGGATACCGGGCCTACCCTGGAGGGTCAGGATGGGAGGCTGAGATCTAACACCACGCGCCCATTGGAACAACAGTTAGAACTCCGGCGCATCACAAAGGGTTCTGCCACTGGCCCATAGTACTGGTGTGGGAACGGGTTCTATCCCGGAACGTCGCCTATGGACACCGGGCCTATCGCTGAGAGTCAGGTAGGAAGGCTGGTTCTCAACCCGCGTGCCCGTAGGGACAGCAGGTGTATCCCGGAGTACCGACGGGGGTATACAGGTACTACACCGGTGTACCAACAGGGGTACCGGTACTACCCCGGAATACCGACGGGGGTATATGGGTACTACCCTGGAGCACCGAGCGGGGTTACGGGTACTACACCAGAGCATCGGGCAGGGACGCCAGGCCTAACCTGGTGCATCAGGTTGGGATATAGGGCATACCCTGGACGGTCAGGATGGGAGGCTGAGATCTAACACCGCGTGCCGTTTGGGACAACAGTTAGAACTCCGGCGCATCACAAAGGGTTCTCCACGGCCCCATAGTACTGCTGTGGGAACGGGTTCTATCCCGGAACGTCGCCTATGGACACGAGGCCTAACGCGGAGGGTCAGGTTAGAAGGGTGTGTCCAAACCCGCGCGCCCGTAGGGACAGCAGGTGTACCCCGGAGTACCGATGGGGGTATACGGGTACTAGACCGGAGTATCAACGGGGGCACTGGTACTACTCCGGAGTACTGACGAGGGTATACGGGTACTACCCTGGAGCACCGGGCAGGGTTACAGTTACTACACCAGAGCGTCGGGAAGCTACGCCAGGCCTACACCGGAGCATCAGGTCGGGATACCGGGCCTACCCTGGAGGGTCAGGATGGGAGGCTGAGATCTAACACCGTGTGCCGTTTGGGACAACAGTTAGAACTCCGGCGCATCACAAAGGGTTCTCCACGGCCCCATAGTACTGGTGTGGGAACGGGTTCTATTCCGAAACGTCGCCTATGGACACCGGGCCTACCGCCGCGAGTCAGGTAGGAAGGCTGGTTCTCAACCCGCGTGCTTGTAGGCCAGCAGGTGTACCCCGGAGTACCGACGGGGGTATACGGGTACTACACCGGAGTACCAACGGGGGTACCGGTACTACTCCAGAGTACTGACGGGGGTACCCTGGCATTACCCTGGAGCACCGGGCGGGGTTACGGGTACTACACCAGAGCGTCGGAAAGGGAAGCCAGGCCTAACCTGGAGCATCAGGTCGGGATACCGGGCCTACCCTGGAGGGTCAGGATGGGAGGCTGAGATCTAACACCACGCGCCCATTGAAACAACAGTTAGAACTCCGGCGCATCACAAAGGGTTCTGCCACTGGCCCATAGTACTGTTGTGGGAACATGTTCTATCCCGGAATGTCACCTATGGAAACGAGGACTAACGCGGAGGGTCAGGTAGGAAGGCTGGTTCTCAACCCACGTGCCTGTAGGGACAGCATGTGTACCCCGGAGTACTGACGGGGGTATAAGGGTACTACACCGGAGTACCAATGGGGGTACCGGTACTACTCCGGAGTACTGATGGGGGTATACGGGTACTACCCTGGAGCACCGGGCGGGGTTAATGGTACTACACCAGAGCGTCGGGAAGGGACGCCAGGCCTACCCTGGTGCATCAGATAGGGATACCGGGCCTACCCTGGATAGTCAAGATGGGAGGCTGATAGCTAACACCGCGCGCCCATTGGAACAACAGTTAGAACTCCGGCGCATCACAAAGGGTTCTGCCACGGGCCCATAGTACTGTTGTGGGAACATGTTCTATCCCGGAACGTCGCCTATGGACACCGGGCCTAACGCGAAGGGTCAAGTATGAAGGGTGGGTCTAAACCTGCGCGCCCGTAGGGACAGCAGGTGTATCCCGGAGTACCGACGGGGGTATACGGGTACTACACCGGAGTACCAACAGGGGTACCGGTACTACCCCGGAATACCGACGGGGGTATATGGGTACTACCCTGGAGCACCGGGCGGGGTTACGGGTACTACACCAGAGCGTCGGGAAGGGACGCCAGGCCTACCCTGGTGCATCAGGTTGGGATACCGGGCCTACCCTGGAGGGTCAAGATGGGAGGCTGAGATCTAACACCGTGTGCCGTTTGGGACAACAGTTAGAACTCCGGCGCATCACAAAGGGTTCTCCACGGCCCCATAGTACTGGTGTGGGAACGGGTTCTATTCCGAAACGTCGCCTATGGACACCGGGCCTACCGCCGCGAGTCAGGTAGGAAGGCTGGTTCTCAACCCGCGTGCTTGTAGGCCAGCAGGTTTACCCTGGAGTACTGACGGGGGTATACGGGTACTACACCGGAGTACCAACGGGGGTACCGGTACTACTCCAGAGTACTGACGGGGGTACCCTGGCATTACCCTGGAGCACCGGGCGGGGTTACGGGTACTACACCAGAGCGTCGGGAAGGGAAGCCAGGCCTAACCTGGAGCATCAGGTCGGGATACCGGGCCTACCCTGGAGGGTCAGGATGGGAGGCTGAGATCTAACACCGCTTGCCCGTTGGAACAACAGTTAGAACTCCGGCGCATCACAAAGGGTTCTGCCACTGGACCATAGTACTGGTGTGGGAACATGTTCTATCCCGGAACGTCGCCTATGGACACGAGGCCTAACGCGGAGGGTCAGGTAGGAAGGCTGGTTATCAACCCGCGTGCCTGTAGGGACAGCATGTGTACCCCGGAGTACCGACGGGGGTATACGGGTACTACCCTGGAGCACCGGGCAGGGTTACAGTTACTACACCAGAGCGTCGGGAAGCTACGCCAGGCCTAACCTGGTGCATCAGGTTGGGATACCGGGACTACCCTGGAGGGTCAAGATGGGAGGCTGAGATCTAACACCGCGCGCCTGTTGGGACAACAGTTAGAACTCCGGCGCATCACAAAGGGTTCCCCACGGCCCCATAGTACTGCTGTGGGAACGGGTTCTATCCCGGAACGTCGCCTATGGACACGAGGCCTAACGCGGAGGGTCAGGTTAGAAGGGTGAGTCCAAACCCGTGCGCCCGTAGGGACAGCAGGTGTACCCCGGAGTACCGACGGGGGTATACGGGTAATAGACCGGAGTACCAACGGGGGCACTGGTACTACTCCGGAGTACTGACGAGGGTATACTTGTACTACCCTGGAGCACCGGGCAGGGTTACAGTTACTACACCAGAGCGTCGGAAAGCTACGCCAGGCCTACACCGGAGCATCAGGTCGGGATACCGGGCCTACCCTGGAGGGTCAGGATGGGAGGCTGAGATCTAACACCGTGTGCTGTTTGGGACAACAGTTAGAACTCCGGCGCATCACAAAGGGTTCTGCCACTGGACCATAGTACTGGTGTGGGAACGGGTTCTATTCCGAAACGTCGCCTATGGACACCGGGCCTACCGCCGCGAGTCAGGTAGGAAGGCTGGTTCTCAACCCGCGTGCTCGTAGGCACAGCATGTGTACCCTGCAGTACCGACGGGGGTATATGGGTACTACACCGGAGTACCAACAGGGGTACCGGTACTACTCCAGTGTACTGACGGGGGTACCCTGGCATTACACTGGAGCACAGGGCGGGGTTACGGGTACTACACCAGAGCATCGGGAAGGGACGCCAGGCCTAACCTGGAGCATCAGGTCGGGATACCGGGCCTACCCTGGAGGGTCAGGATGGGAGGCTGAGATCTAACACCGCGTGCCCGTTGGAACAACAGTTAGAACTCCGGCGCATCACAAAGGGTTCTGCCACTGGACCATAGTACTGTTGTGGGAACATGTTCTATCCCGGAACGTCGCCTATGGACACGAGGCCTAACGCGGAGGGTCAGGTAGGAAGGCTGGTTCTCAATCCGCATGCCCGTAGGGACAGCAGGTGTACCCCGGAGTACCGACGGGGTTATACGGGTACTGCACCGGAGTACCAACGGGGTTACCGGTACTACCCCGGAATACCGACGGGGGTATACGGGTACTACCCTGGAGCACCGGGCGGGGTTACGGGTACTACACCAGAGCATCGGGCAGGGACACCAGGCCTAACCTGGTGCATCAGGTTGGGATACCGGGCCTACCCTGGAGGGTCAAGATGGGAGGCTGAGATCTAACACCGCGCGCCTGTTGGGACAACAGTTAGAACTCCGGCGCATCACAAAGAGTTCTCCACGGCCCCATAGTACTGCTGTGGGAACGGGTTCTATCCCGGAACGTCGCCTATGGACACGAGGCCTAACGCAGAGGGTCAGGTTAGAAGGGTGTGTCCAAACCCGCGCGCCCGTAGGGACAGCAGGTGTACCCCGGAGTACCGACGGGGGTATACGGGTACTACACCGGAGTACCAACAGGGGTACCGGTACTACTCCGGAGTACTGACGGGGGTACCCTGGCATTACCCCGGAGCACCGGGAGGGGTTACGGGTACTACACCAGAGCGTCGGGAAGGGACGCCAGGCCTACCCTGGTGCATCAGGTTGGGATACCGGGCCTAGCCTGGAGGGTCAGGATGGGAGGCTGAGATCTAACACCGCGTGCCGTTTGGGACAACAGTTAGAACTCCGGCGCATCACAAAGCTTTCTGCCACTGGCCCATAGTACTGGTGTGGGAGCGGGTTCTATCCCGGAACGTCGCCTATGGACACCGGGCCTAACGCAAAGGGTCAAGTATGAAGGGTGGGTCTAAACCCGCGCGCCTGTAGGGACAGCAGGTGTACCCCGGAGTACCGACGGGGGTATACGGTACTAGACCGGAGTACCAAGGGGGGCACTGGTACTAGTCCGGAGTACTGACGAGGGTATACGGGTACTACCCTGGAGCACTTTGCGGGGTTAATGGTACTACACCAGAGCGTCGGGAAGGGACGCCAGGCCTACCCTGGTGCATCAGATAGGGATACCGGGCCTACCCTGGATAGTCAAGATGGGAGGCTGATATCTAACACCGCGCGCCCATTGGAACAACAGTTAGAACTCCGGCGCATCACAAAGGGTTCTGCCACGGGCCCATAGTACTGTTGTGGGAACATGTTCTATCCCGGAACGTCGCCTATGGACACCGGGCCTAACGCGAAGGGTCAAGTATGAAGGGTGGGTCTAAACCTGCGCGCCCGTAGGGACAGCAGGTGTACCCTGGAGTACCGACGGGGGTATACGGGTACTACACCGGAGTACCAACAGGGGTACCGCTACTACTCCGGAGTACCGATGGGGGTATATGGGTACTACCCTGGAGCACCGGGCAGGGTTACAGTTACTTCACCAGAGCGTCGGGAAGCTACGCCAGGCCTACACCGGAGCATCAGGTCAGGATACCGGGCCTACCCTGGAGGGTCAGGATGGGAGGCTGAGATCTAACACCGCGTGCCGTTTGGGACAACAATTAGAACTCTGGCGCATCACAAAGCTTTTTGCCACTGGCCCATAGTACTGTTCTGGGAGCGGGTTCTATCCGAGAACGTTGCCTAGGGACACCGGGCCTAACGCGGAAGGTCAGGTAGGAAGGGTGGGTCTAAACCCACTTGCACGTGGGGACAGCAGGTGTACCCCGGAGTACCGACGGGGGTATACGGGTACTACACCGGAGAACCAACGGGGGTACTGGTACTACCCCGAGTACCGACGGGGGTATACGGGTACTACCCTGCAGCACAGGGCGGGGTTACGGGTACTACACCAGAGCGTCGGGAAGGGACGCCAGGCCTACCCTGGAGCATCAGGTCGGGATACCGGGCCTACGCTGGAGGGTCAGGATGGGAGGCTGAGATCTAACACCGCGTGCTGTTTGGGACAACAGTTAGAACTCCGGCGCATCACAAAGCTTTCTGCCACTGGCCCATAGTACTGGTGTGGGAGCGGGTTCTATCCCGGAACGTCGCCTATGGACACCGGGCCTAACGTGAAGGGTCAAGTATGAAGGCTGGTTCTCAACCCGCGTGCCCGTAGGGGCAGCAGGTGTACCCCGGAGTACTGACGGGGGTATACGGGTACTACACCGGAGTACCAAGGGGGGTACCGGTACTAATCCGGAGTACTGACAGGGGTACCCTGGCATTGCGCCGGAGCACCGGGCGGGGTTAATGGTACTACACCAGAGCGTCGGGAAGGGACGCCAGGCCTACCCTGGAGCATCAGGTCGGGATACCGGGCCTACCCTGGAGGGTCAGGATGGGAGGCTGAGATCTAACACCGTGTGCCGTTTGGGACAACAGTTAGAACTCCGGCGCATCACAAAGGGTTCTCCACGGCCCCATAGTACTGGTGTGGGAACGGGTTCTATTCCGAAACGTCGCCTATGGACACCGGGCCTACCGCCGCGAGTCAGGTAGGAAGGCTGGTTCTCAACCCGCGTGCTTGTAGGCACAGCAGGTGTACCCCGGAGTACCGACGGGGGTATACGGGTACTACACCGGAGTACCAACGGGGGTACTGGTACTACCCCGGAGTACCGACGGGGGTATACGGGTACTAACCTGGAGCACCGGGCGGGGTTACCGGTACTACACCAGAGCATCGGGAAGGGACGCCAGGCCTACCCTGGTGCATCAGATAGGGATACCGGGCCTACCCTGGAGGGTCAGGATGGGGGGCCGGGATCTAAAACCGCGCGCCCGTTGGAACAACAGTTAGAACTCTGGCGCATCACAAAGGCTTTTGCCACGGGCCGATAGTACTGGTGTGGGAACGGGTTCTATCCCGGAACGTCGCCTATGGACACCGGGCCTACCGCCGAGAGCAGGTGGGAAGGGTGTGTCCAAACCCGCGTGCCCGTAGGGACAGCAGGTGTACCCCGGAGTACCGACGGGGGTATACGGGTACTACACCGGAGTACCAACGGGGGTACCGGTAGTACCCTGGAGAACCGACGAGGGTATACGGGTACTACCCTGGAGCACAGGGCGGGGTTACGGGTACTACACCAGAGCGTCGGGAAGGGACGCCAGGCCTACCCTAGAGCTTCAATACGGATACCGGGCCTACCCTGGAGGGTCAAGATGGGAGGCTGAGATCTAACACCGCGTGCCGTTTGGGACAACAGTTAGAACTCCAGCGCATCACAAAGCTTTCTGCCACTGGCCCATAGTACTGGTGTGGGAGCGGGTTCTATCCCGGAACGTCGCCTATGGACACCGGGCCTAACGTGAAGGGTCAAGTATGAAGGCTGGTTCTCAACCCGCGTGCCCGTAGGGACAGCAGGTGTACCCCGGAGTACTGACGGGGGTATACGGGTACTACACCGGAGTACCAAGGGGGGTACCGGTACTAATCCGGAGTACTGACAGGGGTACCCTGGCATTGCGCCGGAGCACCGGGCGGGGTTAATGGTACTACACCAGAGCGTCGGGAAGGGACGCCAGGCCTACCCTGGAGCATCAGGTCGGGATACCGGGCCTACCCTGGAGGGTCAGGATGGGAGGCTGAGTTCTCACACCGCTTGCCCGTTGGAACAACAGTTAGAACTCCGGCGCATCACAAAGGGTTCTGCCCCGGGCCCATAGTACTGGTGAGGGAACGGGTTCTATCCCGGAATGTCGCCTATGGACACGAGGCCTAATGCGGAGGGTCAGGTAGGAAGGCAGGTTCTCAACCCGCGTGCCTGTAGGGACAGCATGTGTACCCCTGAGTACCGACGGGGGTATATGGGTACTACACCGGAGTACCAACGGGGGTACCGGTACTACTCCGGAGTACTGATGGGGGTATACGTGTACTACCCTGGAGCACCGGGCAGTGTTACAGTTACTACACCAGAGCGTCGGGAAACTACGCCAGGCCTACACCGGAGCATCAGGTCGGGATACCGGGCCTACCCTGGAGGGTCAGGATGGGAGGCTGAGATCTAACACCGCGTGCCGTTTGGGACAACAGTTAGAACTCTGGCGCATCACAAAGCTTTTTGCCACTGGCCCATAGTACTGTTCTGGGAGCGGGTTCTATCCGAGAACGTTGCCTAGGGACACCGGGCCTAACGCGGAAGGTCAGGTAGGAAGGATGGGTCTAAACCCACTTGCACGTGGGGACAGCAGGTGTACCCCGGAGTACCGACGGGGGTATACGGGTACTACACCGGAGTACCAACGGGGGTACCGCTACTACTCCGGAGTACTGACGGAGGTACCCTGGCATTACCCTGGAGCACCGGGCGGGGTTTCGGGTACTACACCAGAGCTTCGGAAAGGGACGCCAGGCCTAACCTGGAGCATCAGGTCGGGATACCGGGCCTAGCCTGGAGGGTCAGGATGGGAGGCTGAGATCTAACACCGCGTGCCGTTTGGGACAACAGTTAGAACTCCGGCGCATCACAAAGGGTTCTGCCACGGGCCCATAGTACTGCTGTGGGAACGGGTTCTATTCCGAAACGTCGCCTATGGACACCGGGCCTACCGCCGCGAGTCAGGTAGGAAGGCTGGTTCTCAACCCGCGTGCTTGTAGGCACAGCATGTGTACCCCGGAGTACCGACGGGGGTATACGGGTACTACACCGGAGTACCAACGGGGGTACCGCTACTACTCCGGAGTACTGACGGAGGTACACTGGCAATACCCCGGAGCACCGGGCTGGGTTACGGGTACTGCACCAGAGCGTCGGGAAGGGACGCCAGGCCTAACCTGGAGCATCAGGTCGGGATACCGGGCCTAGCCTGGAGGGTCAGGATGGGAGGCTGAGTTCTCACACCGCGTGCCCGTTGGGACAACAGTTAGAACTCTGGCGCATCACAAAGCTTTTTGCCACTGGCCCATAGTACTGTTCTGGGAGCGGGTTCTATCCCAGAATGTTGCCTAGGGACACCGGGCCTAACGCGGAAGGTCAGGTAGGAAGGAAGGGTCTAAAACCACTTGCACGTGGGGACAGCAGGTGTACCCCGGAGTACCGACGGGGGTATACGGGTACTACACCGGAGTACCAACGGGGGTACCGGTACTACTCCGGAGTACCGACAGTGGTATACGGGTAGTACACTGGAGCACCGGGCGGGGTTACTGGTAATACACCAGAGCGTCGGGAAGGGAAGCAAGGCCTAACCTGGAGCATCAGGTCGGGATACCGGGCCTACCCTGGAGGGTCAGGATGGGGGGCCGGGATCTAACACCGCGCGCCCGCTGGAACAACAGTTAGAACTCTGGCGCATCACAAAGGCTTTTGCCACGGGTCGATAGTAGTGGTGTGGGAACTGGTTCTATCCCGGAACGTCGCCTATGGACACCGGGCCTATCGCCGAGAGTCAGGTAGGAAGGGTGTGTGTCCAAACCCGCGCGCCCATAAGGAACAGCAGGTGTACCCCGGAGTACCGACGGGTGTATACGGGTACTACACCGGAGTACCAACGGGGGTACCGGTAGTACCCTGGAGTACCGACGAAGGTATACGGGTACTACCGTGGGGCACAGGGCGGGGTTACGGGTACTACACCAGAGCGTCGGGAAGGGAAGCCAGGCCTAACCTGGAGCATCAGGTCGGGATACCGGGCCTACTCTGGAGGGTCAGGATGGGAGGCTGAGATCTAACACTACGCGCCCATTGGAACAACAGTTAGAACTCCGGCGCATCACAAAGGGTTCTGCCCCGGGCCCATAGTACTGTTGTGGGAACATGTTCTATCCCGGAATGTCGCCTATGGAAACGAGGCCTAATGCGGAGGGTCAGGTAGGAAGGCTGGTTCTCAACCCGCGTGCCTGTAGGGACAGCATGTGTACCCCGGAGTACCGACGGGGGTATATGGGTACTACACCGGAGTACCAAGGGGGGTACCGGTACTACTCCAGAGTACTGATGGGGGTATACGTGTACTCCCCTGGAGCACCGGGCAGGGTTACAGTTACTACACCAGAGCGTCGGGAAGCTACGCCAGGCCTACACCGGAGCATCAGGTCGGGATACCGGGCCTACACTGGAGGGTCAGGATGGGAGGCTGAGATCTAACACCGCGTGCCGTTTGGGACAACAGTTAGAACTCCGGCGCATCACAAAGTGTTCTGCCCCGGGCCCATAGTACTGTTGTGGGATCGGGTTCTAGACCGTAACGTCGCCTATGGACACGAGGCCTAATGCGGAGGGTCAGGTTGGAAGGGTGTGTCCAAACCCGCGCGCCCGTAGGGACAGCAGGTGTACCCCGGAGTACCGATGGGGGTATACGGGTACTACACCGGAGTACCAACAGGGGTACCGCTACTACTCCGGAGTACTGACGGGGGTATACGGGTACTACCCTGGAGCACAGGGCGGGGTTACGGGTAGTACACCAGAGCGTCGGGAAGGGACGCCAGGCCTACCCTGGTGCATCAGATAGGGATACCGGGCCTACCCTGGATAGTCAAGATGGGAGGCTGATAGCTAACACCGCGCGCCCATTGGCACAACAGTTAGAACTCCGGCGCATCACAAAGGGTTCTGCCACGGGCCCATAGAACTGTTGTGGGAACATGTTCTATCCCGGAACGTCGCCTATGGACACCGGGCCTAAGGCGAAGGGTCAAGTATGAAGGGTGGGTCTAAACCTGCGCGCCCATAGGGACAGCAGGTGTACCCTGGAGTACCGACGGGGGTATACGGGTACTACATCGGAGTACCAACAGGGGTAACGGTACTACTCCGGAGTACCGATGGGGGTATATGGGTACTACCCTGGAGCACCGGGCAGGGTTACAGTTACTACACCAGAGCGTCGGGAAGCTACGCCAGGCCTACACCGGAGCATCAGGTCGGGATACCGGGCCTACACTGGAGGGTCAGGATGGGAGGCTGAGATCTAACACCGTGTGCCGTTTGGGACAACAGTTAGAACTCTGGCGCATCACAGAGCTTTTTGCCACTGGCCCATAGTACTGTTCTGGGAGTGGGTTCTATCCCAGAACGTTGCCTAGGGACACCGGGCCTAACGCGAAGGGTCAAGTATGAAGGGTGGGTCTAAACCTGCGCGCCCGTAGGGACAGCATGTGTACCCCGGAGTACCGACGGGGGTATACGGGTACTACACCGGAGTACCAACGGGGGTACGGGTACTACTGCGGAGTACTGACGAGGGTATACGGGTACTACCCTGGAGCACCGGGCGGGGTTACGGGTACTACACCAGAGCGTCGGGAAGGGACGCCAGGCCTACACCGGAGCATCAGGTCGGGATACCGGGCCTACCCTGGAGGGTCAGGATGGGAGGCTGAGATCTAACACCGCGTGCCTGTTGGGACAACAGTTATAACTCCGGCGCATCACAAAGGGTTCTCCACGGCCCCATAGTACTGGTGTGGGAACGGGTTCTATTCCGAAACGTCGCCTATGGACACGAGGCCTAATGCGGAGGGTCAGGTAGGAAGGCTGGTTCTCAACCCGCGTGCTTGTAGGCACAGCATGTGGACCCTGGAGTACCGACGGGGGTATACGGGTACTACACCGGAGTACCAACGGGGGTACCGGTACTACTCCGGAGTACTGACGGGGGTACCCTGGCAATACCCCGGAGCACCGGGCGGGGTTATGGGTACTACACCACAGCGTCGGGAAGGGACGCCAGGCCTAACCTGGAGCATCAGGTCGGGATACCGGGCCTACCCTGGAGGTTCAGGATGGGAGGCTGAATTCTCACACCGCGTGCCCGTTGGGACAACAGTTAGAACTCTGGCGCATCACAAAGCTTTTTGCCACTGGCCCATAGTACTGTTCTGGGAGCGGGTTCTATCCCAGAATGTTGCCTAGGGACACCGGGCCTAACGCGGAAGGTCAGGTAGGAAGGAAGGGTCTAAAACCACTTGCACGTGGGGACAGCAGGTGTACCCCGGAGTACCGACAGGGGTATACGGGTACTACACCGGAGTACCAACGGGGGTACCGGTACTACTCCGGAGTACCGACAGTGGTATACGGGTAGTACACTGGAGCACCGGGCGGGGTTACTGGTAATACACCAGAGCGTCGGGAAGGGAAGCAAGGCCTAACCTGGAGCATCAGGTCGGGATACCGGGCCTACCCTGGAGGGTCAGGATGGGGGGCCGGGATCTAACACCGCGCGCCCGCTGGAACAACAGTTAGAACTCTGGCGCATCACAAAGGCTTTTGCCACGGGTCGATAGTAGTGGTGTGGGAACTGGTTCTATCCCGGAACGTCGCCTATGGACACCGGGCCTATCGCCGAGAGTCAGGTAGGAAGGGTGTGTGTCCAAACCCGCGCGCCCATAAGGAACAGCAGGTGTACCCCGGAGTACCGACGGGTGTATACGGGTACTACACCGGAGTACCAACGGGGGTACCGGTAGTACCCTGGAGTACCGACGAAGGTATACGGGTACTACCGTGGGGCACAGGGCGGGGTTACGGGTACTACACCAGAGCGTCGGGAAGGGAAGCCAGGCCTAACCTGGAGCATCAGGTCGGGATACCGGGCCTACTCTGGAGGGTCAGGATGGGAGGCTGAGATCTAACACTACGCGCCCATTGGAACAACAGTTAGAACTCCGGCGCATCACAAAGGGTTCTGCCCCGGGCCCATAGTACTGTTGTGGGAACATGTTCTATCCCGGAATGTCGCCTATGGAAACGAGGAATAATGCGGAGGGTCAGGTAGGAAGGCTGGTTCTCAACCTGCGTGCCTGTAGGGACAGCATGTGTACCCCGGAGTACCGACGGGGGTATATGGGTACTACACCGGAGTACCAACAGGGGTACCGCTACTACTCCGGAGTACTGACGGGGGTATACGGGTACTACCCTGGAGCACCGGGCAGGGTTACAGTTACTACACCAGAGCTTCGGGAAGCTACGCCAGGCCTACACCGGAGCATCAGGTCGGGATACCGGGCCTACCCTGGAGGGTCAGGATGGGAGGCTGAGATCTAACACCGTGTGCCGTTTGGGACAACAGTTAGAACTCCGGCGCATCACAAAGGGTTCTGCCCCGGGCCCATAGTAATGTTGTGGGAACGGGTTCTATCCCGGAACGTCGCCTATGGACACGAGGCCTAACGCGGAGGGTCAGGTTGGAAGGGTGTGTCCAAACCCGCGCGCCTGTATGGACAGCAGGTGTACCCCGGAGTACCGATGGGGGTATACGGGTACTACACCGGAGTACCAACAGGGGTACCGCTACTACTCCGGAGTACTGACGGGGGTATACGGGTACTACCCTGAAGCACAGGGCGGGGTTACGGGTAGTACACCAGAGCGTCGGGAAGGGACGCCAGGCCTACCCTGGTGCATCAGATAGGGATACCGGGCCTACCCTGGATAGTCAAGATGGGAGGCTGATAGCTAACACCGCGCGCCCATTGGCACAACAGTTAGAACTCCGGCGCATCACAAAGGGTTCTGCCACGGGCCCATAGTACTGTTGTGGGAACATGTTCTATCCCGGAACGTCGCCTATGGACACCGGGCCTAAGGCGAAGGGTCAAGTATGAAGGGTGGGTCTAAACCTGCGCGCCCGTAGGGACAGCATGTGTACCCCAGAGTACCGACGGGGGTATACGGGTACTACACCGGAGTACCAACGGGGGTACGGGTACTACTGCGGAGTACTGACGAGGGTATACGGGTACTACCCTGGAGCACCGGGCGGGGTTACGGGTACTACACCAGAGCATCGGGAAGGGATGCCAGGCCTACCATGGTGCATCAGATAGGGATACCGGGCCTACCCTGGAGGGTGAGGATGGGGGGCCGGGATCTAAAACCGCGCGCCCGTTGGAACAACAGTTAGAACTCTGGCGCATCACAAAGGCTTTTGCCACGGGCCGATAGTACTGGTGTGGGAACGGGTTCTATCCCGGAACGTCGCCTATGGACACCGGGCCTAACGCGAAGGGTCAAGTATGAAGGGTGGGTCTAAACCCGCGCGCCCGTAGGGACAGCAGGTGTACCCCGGAGTACCGACGGGGGTATACGGGTACTACACCGGAGTACCAACGGGGGTACCGGTAGTAACCTGGAGTACCGACGAAGGTATACGGGTACTACCGTGGGGCACAGGGCGGGGTTACGGGTACTACACCAGAGCGTCGGGAAGGGAAGACAGGCCTAACCTGGAGCATCAGATCGGGATACCGGGCCTACCCTGGAGGGTCAGGATGGGAGGCTGAGATCTAACACCACGCGCCCATTGAAACAACAGTTAGAACTCCGGCGCATCACAAAGGGTTCTGCCACTGGCCCATAGTACTGTTGTGGGAACATGTTCTATCCCGGAATGTCGCCTATGGAAACGAGGACTAACGCGGAGGGTCAGGTAGGAAGGCTGGTTCTCAACCCACGTGCCTGTAGGGACAGCATGTGTACCCCGGAGTACTGACGGGGGTATAAGGGTACTACACCGGAGTACCAACGGGGGTACCGGTACTACTCCGGAGTACTGATGGGGGTATACGGGTACTACCCTGGAGCACAGGGCGGGGTTAATGGTACTACACCAGAGCGTCGGGAAGGGACGCCAGGCCTACCCTGGTGCATCAGGTCGGGATACCGGGCCTACCCTGGAGGGTCAGGATGGGAGGCTGAGATCTAACACCGCGCGCCTGTTGGGATAACAGTTAGAACTCTGGCGCATCACAAAGGGTTCTGCCACGGGCCCATAGTACTGTTGTGGGAACATGTTCTATCCCGGAACGTCGCCTATGGACACCGGGCCTAAGGCGAAGGGTCAAGTATGAAGGGTGGGTCTAAACCTGCGCGCCCGTAGGGACAGCAGGTGTACCCCGGAGTACCGACGGGGGTATACGGGTACTACACCGGAGTACCAACAGGGGTACAGGTACTACTGCGGAGTACTGACGAGGGTATACGGGTACTACCCTGGAGCACCGGGCAGGGTTACAGTTACTACACCAGAGCGTCGGGAAGCTACGCCAGGCCTACACCGGAGCATCAGGTCGGGATACCGGGCTTACCCTGGAGGGTCAGGATGGGAGGCTGAGATCTAACACCGCGTGCCGTTTGGGACAACAGTTAGAACTCTGGCGCATCACAAAGCTTTTTGCCACTGGCCCATAGTACTGTTCTGGGAGCGGGTTCTATCCCAGAACGTCACCTATGGACACCGGGCCTAATGCGGAAGGTCAGGTAGGAAGGAAGGGTCTAAACCCAATTGCACGTGGGGACAGCAGGTGTACCCCGGAGTACCGACGGGGGTATACGGGTACTACACCGGAGTACCAACGGGGGTAATGGTACTACCACGGAGTACCGACGGGGGTATACGGGTACTACCCTGGAGCACCGGGCGGGGTTACCGGTACTACACCAGAGCATCGGGAAGGGATGCCAGGCCTACCATGGTGCATCAGATAGGGATACCGGGCCTACCCTGGAGGGTGAGGATGGGGGGCCGGGATCTAAAACCGCGCGCCCGTTGGAACAACAGTTAGAACTCTGGCGCATCACAAAGGCTTTTGCCACGGGCCGATAGTACTGGTGTGGGAACGGGTTCTATCCCGGAACGTCGCCTATGGACACCGGGCCTATCGCTGAGAGTCAGGTAGGAAGTCTGGTTCTCAACCCGCGTGCCCGTAGGGACAGCAGTTGTAGCCCGGAGTACCGACGGGGGTATACGGTACTAGACCGGAGTACCAACGGGGGCACTGGTACTACTCCGGAGTACTGACGGGGGTACCCTGGCATTACCCTGGAACACCGGGAGGGGTTACGGGTACCACACCAGAGCGTCGGGAAGGGACGCCAGGCCTAACCTGGAGCATCAGGTCGGGATACCGGGCCTACCCTGGAGGGTCAGGATGGGAGGCTGAGATCTAACACCACGCGCCCGTTGGAACAACAGTTAGAACTCCGACGCATCACAAAGGCTTCTGCCACTGGCCCATAGTACTGTTTTGGGAACATGTGCTATCCCGGAACGTCGCCTATGGACACGAGGCCTAAGGCGGAGGGTCAGGTAGGAAGGGTGTGTCCAAACCCGCGCGCCCGTAGGGACAGCAGGTGTACCCCGGAGTACCGACGGGGGTATATGGGTACTACACCGGAGTACCAACGGGGGTACCGGTACTACTCCGGAGTACTGATGTGGGTATACAGGTACTACCCTGGAGCACCGGGCGGGGTTACCGGTACTACAGCAGAGCGTCGGGAAGGGACGCCAGGCCTACCCTGGTGCATCAGATAGGGATACCGGGCCTACCCTGGATAGTCAAGATGGGAGGCTGATATCTAACACCGCGCGCCCATTGGAACAACAGTTAGAACTCCGGCGCATCACAAAGGGTTCTGCCACGGGCTCATAGTACTGTTGTGGGAACATGTTCTATCCCGGAACGTCGCCTATGGACACCGGGCCTAACGCGAAGGGTCAAGTATGAAGGTTGGGTCTAAACCTGCGCGCCCGTAGGGACAGCAGGTGTACCCTGGAGTACCGACGGGGGTATACGGGTACTACATCGGAGTACCAACAGGGGTAACGGTACTACTCTGGAGTACCGATGGGGGTATATGGGTACTACCCTGGAGCACCGGGTAGGGTTACAGTTACTACACCAGAGCGTCGGGAAGCTACGCCAGGCCTACACCGGAGCATCAGGTCGGGATACCGGGCCTACACTGGATAGTCAGGATGGGAGGCTGAGATCTAACACCGCGTGCCGTTTGGGACAACAGTTAGAACTCTGGCGCATCAGAAAGCTTTTTGCCACTGGCCCATAGTACTGTTCTGGGAGCGGGTTCTATCCCAGAACGTTGCCTAGGGACACCGGGCCTAACGCGGAAGGTCAGGTAGGAAGGAAGGGTCTAAACCCACTTGCACGTGGGGACAGCAGGTGTACCCCGGAGTACCGACGGGGGTATACGGGTACTACCCTGGAGCACCGGGCGGGGTTACCGGTACTACACCAGAGCATCGGGAAGGGACGCCAGGCCTACCCTGGAGCATCAGGTCGGGATACCGGGCCTACCCTGGAGGGTAAAGATGGTTGGCCGGGATCTAAAACCGCGCGCCCGTTGGAACAACAGTTAGAACTCTGGCGCATCACAAAGGCTTTTGACACGGGCCGATAGTACTGGTGTGGGAAAGGGTTCTATCCCGTAACGTCGCCTATGGACACCTGGCCTATCGCCGAGAGTCAGGTAGGACGGCTGGTTCTCAACCCGCGTGCCCGTAGGGACAGCAGGTGTATCCCGGAGTACCGACGGGGGTATACGGGTACTACCCTGGAGCACCGGGCGGGGTTACGTTTACTACACCAGAGCATCGGGCAGGGACGCCAGGCCTAACCTGGTGCATCAGGTTGGGATACCGGGACTACCCTGGAGGGTCAAGATGGGAGGCTGAGATCTAACACCGCGCGCCTGTTGGGACAACAGTTAGAACTCCGGCGCATCACAAAGGGTTCCCCACGGCCCCATAGTACTGCTGTGGGAACGGGTTCTATCCCGGAACGTCGCCTATGGACACGAGGCCTAACGCGGAGGGTCAGGTTAGAAGGGTGAGTCCAAACCCGTGCGCCCGTAGGGACAGCAGGTGTACCCCGGAGTACCGACGGGGGTATACGGGTAATAGACCGGAGTACCAACGGGGGCACTGGTACTACTCCGGAGTACTGACGAGGGTATACTTGTACTACCCTGGAGCACCGGGCAGGGTTACAGTTACTACACCAGAGCGTCGGAAAGCTACGCCAGGCCTACACCGGAGCATCAGGTCGGGATACCGGGCCTACCCTGGAGGGTCAGGATGGGAGGCTGAGATCTAACACCGTGTGCCGTTTGGGACAACAGTTAGAACTCCGGCGCATCACAAAGGGTTCTGCCACTGGACCATAGTACTGGTGTGGGAACGGGTTCTATTCCGAAACGTCGCCTATGGACACCGGGCCTACCGCCGCGAGTCAGGTAGGAAGGCTGGTTCTCAACCCGCGTGCTCGTAGGCACAGCATGTGTACCCTGCAGTACCGACGGGGGTATATGGGTACTACACCGGAGTACCAACAGGGGTACCGGTACTACTCCAGTGTACTGACGGGGGTACCCTGGCATTACACTGGAGCACAGGGCGGGGTTACGGGTACTACACCAGAGCATCGGGAAGGGACGCCAGGCCTAACCTGGAGCATCAGGTCGGGATACCGGGCCTACCCTGGAGGGTCAGGATGGGAGGCTGAGATCTAACACCGCGCGCCCATTGGAACAACAGTTAGAACTCCGGCGCATCACAAAGGGTTCTGCCACGGGCTCATAGTACTGTTGTGGGAACATGTTCTATCCCGGAACGTCGCCTATGGACACCGGGCCTAACGCGAAGGGTCAAGTATGAAGGTTGGGTCTAAACCTGCGCGCCCGTAGGGACAGCAGGTGTACCCTGGAGTACCGACGGGGGTATACGGGTACTACATCGGAGTACCAACAGGGGTAACGGTACTACTCTGGAGTACCGATGGGGGTATATGGGTACTACCCTGGAGCACCGGGTAGGGTTACAGTTACTACACCAGAGCGTCGGGAAGCTACGCCAGGCCTACACCGGAGCATCAGGTCGGGATACCGGGCCTACACTGGATAGTCAGGATGGGAGGCTGAGATCTAACACCGCGTGCCGTTTGGGACAACAGTTAGAACTCTGGCGCATCAGAAAGCTTTTTGCCACTGGCCCATAGTACTGTTCTGGGAGCGGGTTCTATCCCAGAACGTTGCCTAGGGACACCGGGCCTAACGCGGAAGGTCAGGTAGGAAGGAAGGGTCTAAACCCACTTGCACGTGGGGACAGCAGGTGTACCCCGGAGTACCGACGGGGGTATACGGGTACTACCCTGGAGCACCGGGCGGGGTTACCGGTACTACACCAGAGCATCGGGAAGGGACGCCAGGCCTACCCTGGAGCATCAGGTCGGGATACCGGGCCTACCCTGGAGGGTCAAGATGGGGGGCCGGGATCTAAAACCGCGCGCCCGTTGGAACAACAGTTAGAACTCTGGCGCATCACAAAGGCTTTTGACACGGGCCGATAGTACTGGTGTGGGAAAGGGTTCTATCCCGGAACGTCGCCTATGGACACCTGGCCTATCGCCGAGAGTCAGGTAGGACGGCTGGTTCTCAACCCGCGTGCCCGTAGGGACAGCAGGTGTATCCCGGAGTACCGACGGGGGTATACGGGTACTACCCTGGAGCACCGGGCGGGGTTACGTTTACTACACCAGAGCATCGGGCAGGGACGCCAGGCCTAACCTGGTGCATCAGGTTGGGATACCGGGACTACCCTGGAGGGTCAAGATGGGAGGCTGAGATCTAACACCGCGCGCCTGTTGGGACAACAGTTAGAACTCCGGCGCATCACAAAGGGTTCCCCACGGCCCCATAGTACTGCTGTGGGAACGGGTTCTATCCCGGAACGTCGCCTATGGACACGAGGCCTAACGCGGAGGGTCAGGTTAGAAGGGTGAGTCCAAACCCGTGCGCCCGTAGGGACAGCAGGTGTACCCCGGAGTACCGACGGGGGTATACGGGTAATAGACCGGAGTACCAACGGGGGCACTGGTACTACTCCGGAGTACTGACGAGGGTATACTTGTACTACCCTGGAGCACCGGGCAGGGTTACAGTTACTACACCAGAGCGTCGGAAAGCTACGCCAGGCCTACACCGGAGCATCAGGTCGGGATACCGGGCCTACCCTGGAGGGTCAGGATGGGAGGCTGAGATCTAACACCGTGTGCCGTTTGGGACAACAGTTAGAACTCCGGCGCATCACAAAGGGTTCTGCCACTGGACCATAGTACTGGTGTGGGAACGGGTTCTATTCCGAAACGTCGCCTATGGACACCGGGCCTACCGCCGCGAGTCAGGTAGGAAGGCTGGTTCTCAACCCGCGTGCTCGTAGGCACAGCATGTGTACCCTGCAGTACCGACGGGGGTATATGGGTACTACACCGGAGTACCAACAGGGGTACCGGTACTACTCCAGAGTACTGACGGGGGTACCCTGGCATTACACTGGAGCACAGGGCGGGGTTACGGGTACTACACCAGAGCATCGGGAAGGGACGCCAGGCCTAACCTGGAGCATCAGGTCGGGATACCGGGCCTACCCTGGAGGGTCAGGATGGGAGGCTGAGATCTAACACCGCGTGCCCGTTGGAACAACAGTTAGAACTCCGGCGCATCACAAAGGGTTCTGCCACTGGACCATAGTACTGTTGTGGGAACATGTTCTATCCCGGAACGTCGCCTATGGACACGAGGCCTAACGCGGAGGGTCAGGTAGGAAGGCTGGTTCTCAATCCGCATGCCCGTAGGGACAGCAGGTGTACCCCGGAGTACCGACGGGGTTATACGGGTACTGCACCGGAGTACCAACGGGGTTACCGGTACTACCCCGGAATACCGACGGGGGTATACGGGTACTACCCTGGAGCACCGGGCGGGGTTACGGGTACTACACCAGAGCATCGGGCAGGGACACCAGGCCTACCCTGGAGCATCAGGTTGGGATACCGGGCCTACCCTGGAGGGTCAAGATGGGAGGCTGAGATCTAACACCGCGCGCCTGTTGGGACAACAGTTAGAACTCCGGCGCATCACAAAGAGTTCTCCACGGCCCCATAGTACTGCTGTGGGAACGGGTTCTATCCCGGAACGTCGCCTATGTACACGAGGCCTAACGCGGAGGGTCAGGTTAGAAGGGTGTGTCCAAACCCGCGCGCCCGTAGGGACAGCAGGTGTACCCCGGAGTACCGACGGGGGTATACGGGTACTACACCGGAGTACCAACAGGGGTACCGGTACTACTCCGGAGTACTGACGGGGGTACCCTGGCATTACCCCGGAGCACCGGGAGGGGTTACGGGTACTACACCAGAGCGTCGGGAAGGGACGCCAGGCCTACCCTGGTGCATCAGGTTGGGATACCGGGCCTAGCCTGGAGGGTCAGGATGGGAGGCTGAGATCTAACACCGCGTGCCGTTTGGGACAACAGTTAGAACTCCGGCGCATCACAAAGCTTTCTGCCACTGGCCCATAGTACTGGTGTGGGAGCGGGTTCTATCCCGGAACGTCGCCTATGGACACCGGGCCTACCGCCGAGGGTCAAGTATGAAGGGTGGGTCTAAACCCGCGCGCCTGTAGGGACAGCAGGTGTACCCCGGAGTACCGACGGGGGTATACGGTACTAGACCGGAGTACCAAGGGGGGCACTGGTACTAGTCCGGAGTACTGACGAGGGTATACGGGTACTACCCTGGAGCACTTTGCGGGGTTAATGGTACTACACCAGAGCGTCGGGAAGGGACGCCAGGCCTACCCTGGTGCATCAGATAGGGATACCGGGCCTACCCTGGATAGTCAAGATGGGAGGCTGATATCTAACACCGCGCGCCCATTGGAACAACAGTTAGAACTCCGGCGCATCACAAAGGGTTCTGCCACGGGCCCATAGTACTGTTGTGGGAACATGTTCTATCCCGGAACGTCGCCTATGGACACCGGGCCTAACGCGAAGGGTCAAGTATGAAGGGTGGGTCTAAACCTGCGCGCCCGTAGGGACAGCAGGTGTACCCTGGAGTACCGACGGGGGTATACGGGTACTACACCGGAGTACCAACAGGGGTACCGCTACTACTCCGGAGTACCGATGGGGGTATATGGGTACTACACTGGAGCACCGGGCAGGGTTACAGTTACTTCACCAGAGCGTCGGGAAGCTACGCCAGGCCTACACCGGAGCATCAGGTCAGGATACCGGGCCTACCCTGGAGGGTCAGGATGGGAGGCTGAGATCTAACACCGCGTGCCGTTTGGGACAACAATTAGAACTCTGGCGCATCACAAAGCTTTTTGCCACTGGCCCATAGTACTGTTCTGGGAGCGGGTTCTATCCGAGAACGTTGCCTAGGGACACCGGGCCTAACGCGGAAGGTCAGGTAGGAAGGGTGGGTCTAAACCCACTTGCACGTGGGGACAGCAGGTGTACCCCGGAGTACCGACGGGGGTATACGGGTACTACACCGGAGAACCAACGGGGGTACTGGTACTACCCCGAGTACCGACGGGGGTATACGGGTACTACCCTGCAGCACAGGGCGGGGTTACGGGTACTACACCAGAGCGTCGGGAAGGGACGCCAGGCCTACCCTGGAGCATCAGGTCGGGATACCGGGCCTACCCTGGAGGGTCAGGATGGGAGGCTGAGATCTAACACCGCGTGCTGTTTGGGACAACAGTTAGAACTCCGGCGCATCACAAAGCTTTCTGCCACTGGCCCATAGTACTGGTGTGGGAGCGGGTTCTATCCCGGAACGTCGCCTATGGACACCGGGCCTAACGTGAAGGGTCAAGTATGAAGGCTGGTTCTCAACCCGCGTGCCCGTAGGGACAGCAGGTGTACCCCGGAGTACTGACGGGGGTATACGGGTACTACACCGGAGTACCAAGGGGGGTACCGGTACTAATCCGGAGTACTGACAGGGGTACCCTGGCATTGCGCCGGAGCACCGGGCGGGGTTAATGGTACTACACCAGAGCGTCGGGAAGGGACGCCAGGCCTACCCTGGAGCATCAGGTCGGGATACCGGGCCTACCCTGGAGGGTCAGGATGGGAGGCTGAGATCTAACACCGTGTGCCGTTTGGGACAACAGTTAGAACTCCGGCGCATCACAAAGGGTTCTCCACGGCCCCATAGTACTGGTGTGGGAACGGGTTCTATTCCGAAACGTCGCCTATGGACACCGGGCCTACCGCCGCGAGTCAGGTAGTAAGGCTGGTTCTCAACCCGCGTGCTTGTAGGCACAGCAGGTGTACCCCGGAGTACCGACGGGGGTATACGGGTACTACACCGGAGTACCAACGGGGGTACTGGTACTACCCCGGAGTACCGACGGGGGTATACGGGTACTAACCTGGAGCACCGGGCGGGGTTACCGGTACTACACCAGAGCATTGGGAAGGGACGCCAGGCCTACCCTGGTGCATCAGATAGGGATACCGGGCCTACCCTGGAGGGTCAGGATGGGGGGCCGGGATCTAAAACCGCGCGCCCGTTGGAACAACAGTTAGAACTCTGGCGCATCACAAAGGCTTTTGCCACGGGCCGATAGTACTGGTGTGGGAACGGGTTCTATCCCGGAACGTCGCCTATGGACACCGGGCCTACCGCCGAGAGCAGGTGGGAAGGGTGTGTCCAAACCCGCGTGCCCGTAGGGACAGCAGGTGTACCCCGGAGTACCGACGGGGGTATACGGGTACTACACCGGACTACCAACGGGGGTACCGGTAGTACCCTGGAGAACCGACGAGGGTATACGGGTACTACCCTGGAGCACAGGGCGGGGTTACGGGTACTACACCAGAGCGTCGGGAAGGGACGCCAGGCCTACCCTAGAGCTTCAATACGGATACCGGGCCTACCCTGGAGGGTCAAGATGGGAGGCTGAGATCTAACACCGCGTGCCGTTTGGGACAACAGTTAGAACTCCAGCGCATCACAAAGCTTTCTGCCACTGGCCCATAGTACTGGTGTGGGAGCGGGTTCTATCCCGGAACGTCGCCTATGGACACCGGGCCTAACGTGAAGGGTCAAGTATGAAGGCTGGTTCTCAACCCGCGTGCCCGTAGGGACAGCAGGTGTACCCCGGAGTACTGACGGGGGTATACGGGTACTACAGCGGAGTACCAAGGGGGGTACCGGTACTAATCCGGAGTACTGACAGGGGTACCCTGGCATTGCGCCGGAGCACCGGGCGGGGTTAATGGTACTACACCAGAGCGTCGGGAAGGGACGCCAGGCCTACCCTGGAGCATCAGGTCGGGATACCGGGCCTACCCTGGAGGGTCAGGATGGGAGGCTGAGTTCTCACACCGCTTGCCCGTTGGAACAACAGTTAGAACTCCGGCGCATCACAAAGGGTTCTGCCCCGGGCCCATAGTACTGGTGAGGGAACGGGTTCTATCCCGGAATGTCGCCTATGGACACGAGGCCTAATGCGGAGGGTCAGGTAGGAAGGCAGGTTCTCAACCCGCGTGCCTGTAGGGACAGCATGTGTACCCCTGAGTACCGACGGGGGTATATGGGTACTACACCGGAGTACCAACGGGGGTACCGGTACTACTCCGGAGTACTGATGGGGGTATACGGGTACTACCCTGGAGCACCGGGCAGTGTTACAGTTACTACACCAGAGCGTCGGGAAACTACGCCAGGCCTACACCGGAGCATCAGGTCGGGATACCGGGCCTACCCTGGAGGGTCAGGATGGGAGGCTGAGATCTAACACCGCGTGCCGTTTGGGACAACAGTTAGAACTCTGGCGCATCACAAAGCTTTTTGCCACTGGCCCATAGTACTGTTCTGGGAGCGGGTTCTATCCGAGAACGTTGCCTAGGGACACCGGGCCTAACGCGGAAGGTCAGGTAGGAAGGATGGGTCTAAACCCACTTGCACGTGGGGACAGCAGGTGTACCCCGGAGTACCGACGGGGGTATACGGGTACTACACCGGAGTACCAACGGGGGTACCGCTACTACTCCGGAGTACTGACGGAGGTACCCTGGCATTACCCTGGAGCACCGGGCGGGGTTTCGGGTACTACACCAGAGCTTCGGAAAGGGACGCCAGGCCTAACCTGGAGCATCAGGTCGGGATACCGGGCCTACCCTGGAGGGTCAGGATGGGAGGCTGAGATCTAACACCGCGTGCCGTTTGGGACAACAGTTAGAACTCCGGCGCATCACAAAGGGTTCTGCCACGGGCCCATAGTACTGCTGTGGGAACGGGTTCTATTCCGAAACGTCGCCTATGGACACCGGGCCTACCGCCGCGAGTCAGGTAGGAAGGCTGGTTCTCAACCCGCGTGCTTGTAGGCACAGCATGTGTACCCCGGAGTACCGACGGGGGTATACGGGTACTACACCGGAGTACCAACGGGGGTACCGGTACTACTCCGGAGTACTGACGGAGGTACCCTGGCAATACCCCGGAGCACCGGGCTGGGTTACGGGTACTGCACCAGAGCGTCGGGAAGGGACGCCAGGCCTAACCTGGAGCATCAGGTCGGGATACCGGGCCTAGCCTGGAGGGTCAGGATGGGAGGCTGAGTTCTCACACCTCGTGCCTGTTGGGACAACAGTTAGAACTCTGGCGCATCACAAAGCTTTTTGCCACTGGCCCATAGTACTGTTCTGGGAGCGGGTTCTATCCCAGAATGTTGCCTAGGGACACCGGGCCTAACGCGGAAGGTCAGGTAGGAAGGAAGGGTCTAAAACCACTTGCACGTGGGGACAGCAGGTGTACCCCGGAGTACCGACGGGGGTATACGGGTACTACACCGGAGTACCAACGGGGGTACCGGTACTACTCCGGAGTACAGACAGTGGTATACGGGTAGTACACTGGAGCACCGGGCGGGGTTACTGGTAATACACCAGAGCGTCGGGAAGGGAAGCAAGGCCTAACCTGGAGCATCAGGTCGGGATACCGGGCCTACCCTGGAGGGTCAGGATGGGGGGCCGGGATCTAACACCGCGCGCCCGCTGGAACAACAGTTAGAACTCTGGCGCATCACAAAGGCTTTTGCCACGGGTCGATAGTACTGGTGTGGGAACTGGTTCTATCCCGGAACGTCGCCTATGGACACCGGGCCTATCGCCGAGAGTCAGGTAGGAAGGGTGTGTGTCCAAACCCGCGCGCCCATAAGGAACAGCAGGTGTACCCCGGAGTACCGACGGGTGTATACGGGTACTACACCGGAGTACCAACGGGGGTACCGGTAGTACCCTGGAGTACCGACGAAGGTATACGGGTACTACCGTGGGGCACAGGGCGGGGTTACGGGTACTACACCAGAGCGTCGGGAAGGGAAGCCAGGCCTAACCTGGAGCATCAGGTCGGGATACCGGGCCTACTCTGGAGGGTCAGGATGGGAGGCTGAGATCTAACACTACGCGCCCATTGGAACAACAGTTAGAACTCCGGCGCATCACAAAGGGTTCTGCCCCGGGCCCATAGTACTGTTGTGGGAACATGTTCTATCCCGGAATGTCGCCTATGGAAACGAGGCCTAATGCGGAGGGTCAGGTAGGAAGGCTGGTTCTCAACCCGCGTGCCTGTAGGGACAGCATGTGTACCCCGGAGTACCGACGGGAGTATATGGGTACTACACCGGAGTACCAAGGGGGGTACCGGTACTACTCCAGAGTACTGATGGGGGTATACGTGTACTCCCCTGGAGCACCGGGCAGGGTTACAGTTACTACACCAGAGCTTCGGGAAGCTACGCCAGGCCTACACCGGAGCATCAGGTCGGGATACCGGGCCTACCCTGGAGGGTCAGGATGGGAGGCTGAGATCTAACACCGCGTGCCGTTTGGGACAACAGTTAGAACTCCGGCGCATCACAAAGTGTTCTGCCCCGGGCCCATAGTACTGTTGTGGGATCGGGTTCTAGCCCGTAACGTCGCCTATGGACACGAGGCCTAATGCGGAGGGTCAGGTTGGAAGGGTGTGTCCAAACCCGCGCGCCCGTAGGGACAGCAGGTGTACCCCGGAGTACCGATGGGGGTATACGGGTACTACACCGGAGTACCAACAGGGGTACCGCTACTACTCCGGAGTACTGACGGGGGTATACGGGTACTACCCTGGAGCACAGGGCGGGGTTACGGGTAGTACACCAGAGCGTCGGGAAGGGACGCCAGGCCTACCCTGGTGCATCAGATAGGGATACCGGGCCTACCCTGGATAGTCAAGATGGGAGGCTGATAGCTAACACCGCGCGCCCATTGGCACAACAGTTAGAACTCCGGCGCATCACAAAGGGTTCTGCCACGGGCCCATAGAACTGTTGTGGGAACATGTTCTATCCCGGAACGTCGCCTATGGACACCGGGCCTAAGGCGAAGGGTCAAGTATGAAGGGTGGGTCTAAACCTGCGCGCCCATAGGGACAGCAGGTGTACCCTGGAGTACCGACGGGGGTATACGGGTACTACATCGGAGTACCAACAGGGGTAACGGTACTACTCCGGAGTACCGATGGGGGTATATGGGTACTACCCTGGAGCACCGGGCAGGGTTACAGTTACTACACCAGAGCGTCGGGAAGCTACGCCAGGCCTACACCGGAGCATCAGGTCGGGATACCGGGCCTACACTGGAGGGTCAGGATGGGAGGCTGAGATCTAACACCGTGTGCCGTTTGGGACAACAGTTAGAACTCTGGCGCATCATAGAGCTTTTTGCCACTGGCCCATAGTACTGTTCTGGGAGTGGGTTCTATCCCAGAACGTTGCCTAGGGACACCGGGCCTAACGCGAAGGGTCAAGTATGAAGGGTGGGTCTAAACCTGCGCGCCCGTAGGGACAGCATGTGTACCCCGGAGTACCGACGGGGGTATACGGGTACTACACCGGAGTACCAACGGGGGTACGGGTACTACTGCGGAGTACTGACGAGGGTATACGGGTACTACCCTGGAGCACCGGGCGGGGTTACGGGTACTACACCAGAGCGTCGGGAAGGGACGCCAGGCCTACACCGGAGCATCAGGTCGGGATACCGGGCCTACCCTGGAGGGTCAGGATGGGAGGCTGAGATCTAACACCGCGTGCCTGTTGGGACAACAGTTATAACTCCGGCGCATCACAAAGGGTTCTCCACGGCCCCATAGTACTGGTGTGGGAACGGGTTCTATTCCGAAACATCGCCTATGGACACCGGGCCTACCGCCGCGAGTCAGGTAGGAAGGCTGGTTCTCAATCCGCTCGCTTGTAGGCACAGCATGTGTACCCCGGAGTACCGACGGGGGTATACGGGTACTACACCGGAGTACCAACGGGGGTACCGGTACTACTCCGGAGTACTGACGGGGGTACCCTGGCAATACCCCGGAGCACCGGGCGGGGTTACGGGTACTACACCAGAGCGTCGGGAAGGGACGCCAGGCCTAACCTGGAGCATCAGGTCGGGATACCGGGCCTACCCTGGAGGGTCAGGATGGGAGGCTGAATTCTCACACCGCGTGCCCGTTGGGACAACAGTTAGAACTCTGGCGCATCACAAAGCTTTTTGCCACTGGCCCATAGTACTGTTCTGGGAGCGGGTTCTATCCCAGAATGTTGCCTAGGGACACCGGGCCTAACGCGGAAGGTCAGGTAGGAAGGAAGGGTCTAAAACCACTTGCACGTGGGGACAGCAGGTGTACCCCGGAGTACCGACAGGGGTATACGGGTACTACACCGGAGTACCAACGGGGGTACCGGTACTACTCCGGAGTACCGACAGTGGTATACGGGTAGTACACTGGAGCACCGGGCGGGGTTACTGGTAATACACCAGAGCGTCGGGAAGGGAAGCAAGGCCTAACCTGGAGCATCAGGTCGGGATACCGGGCCTACCCTGGAGGGTCAGGATGGGGGGCCGGGATCTAACACCGCGCGCCCGCTGGAACAACAGTTAGAACTCTGGCGCATCACAAAGGCTTTTGCCACGGGTCGATAGTACTGGTGTGGGAACTGGTTCTATCCCGGAACGTCGCCTATGGACACCGGGCCTATCGCCGAGAGTCAGGTAGGAAGGGTGTGTGTCCAAACCCGCGCGCCCATAAGGAACAGCAGGTGTACCCCGGAGTACCGACGGGTGTATACGGGTACTACACCGGAGTACCAACGGGGGTACCGGTAGTACCCTGGAGTACCGACGAAGGTATACGGGTACTACCGTGGGGCACAGGGCGGGGTTACGGGTACTACACCAGAGCGTCGGGAAGGGACGCCAGGCCTAACCTGGAGCATCAGGTCGGGATACCGGGCCTACTCTGGAGGGTCAGGATGGGAGGCTGAGATCTAACACTACGCGCCCATTGGAACAACAGTTAGAACTCCGGCGCATCACAAAGGGTTCTGCCCCGGGCCCATAGTACTGTTGTGGGAACATGTTCTATCCCGGAATGTCGCCTATGGAAACGAGGAATAATGCGGAGGGTCAGGTAGGAAGGCTGGTTCTCAACCTGCGTGCCTGTAGGGACAGCATGTGTACCCCGGAGTACCGACGGGGGTATATGGGTACTACACCGGAGTACCAACAGGGGTACCGCTACTACTCCGGAGTACTGACGGGGGTATACGGGTACTACCCTGGAGCACCGGGCAGGGTTACAGTTACTACACCAGAGCTTCGGGAAGCTACGCCAGGCCTACACCGGAGCATCAGGTCGGGATACCGGGCCTACCCTGGAGGGTCAGGATGGGAGGCTGAGATCTAACACCGTGTGCCGTTTGGGACAACAGTTAGAACTCCGGCGCATCACAAAGGGTTCTGCCCCGGGCCCATAGTAATGTTGTGGGAACGGGTTCTATCCCGGAACGTCGCCTATGGACACGAGGCCTAACGCGGAGGGTCAGGTTGGAAGGGTGTGTCCAAACCCGCGCGCCTGTATGGACAGCAGGTGTACCCCGGAGTACCGATGGGGGTATACGGGTACTACACCGGAGTACCAACAGGGGTACCGCTACTACTCCGGAGTACTGACGGGGGTATACGGGTACTACCCTGAAGCACAGGGCGGGGTTACGGGTAGTACACCAGAGCGTCAGGAAGGGACGCCAGGCCTACCCTGGTGCATCAGATAGGGATACCGGGCCTACCCTGGATAGTCAAGATGGGAGGCTGATAGCTAACACCGCGCGCCCATTGGCACAACAGTTAGAACTCCGGCGCATCACAAAGGGTTCTGCCACGGGCCCATAGTACTGTTGTGGGAACATGTTCTATCCCGGAACGTCGCCTATGGACACCGGGCCTAAGGCGAAGGGTCAAGTATGAAGGGTGGGTCTAAACCTGCGCGCCCGTAGGGACAGCATGTGTACCCCAGAGTACCGACGGGGGTATACGGGTACTACACCGGAGTACCAACGGGGGTACGGGTACTACTGCGGAGTACTGACGAGGGTATACGGGTACTACCCTGGAGCACCGGGCGGGGTTACGGGTACTACACCAGAGCATCGGGAAGGGATGCCAGGCCTACCATGGTGCATCAGATAGGGATACCGGGCCTACCCTGGAGGGTGAGGATGGGGGGCCGGGATCTAAAACCGCGCGCCCGTTGGAACAACAGTTAGAACTCTGGCGCATCACAAAGGCTTTTGCCACGGGCCGATAGTACTGGTGTGGGAACGGGTTCTATCCCGGAACGTCGCCTATGGACACCGGGCCTAACGCGAAGGGTCAAGTATGAAGGGTGGGTCTAAACCCGCGCGCCCGTAGGGACAGCAGGTGTACCCCGGAGTACCGACGGGGGTATACGGGTACTACACCGGAGTACCAACGGGGGTACCGGTAGTAACCTGGAGTACCGACGAAGGTATACGGGTACTACCGTGGGGCACAGGGCGGGGTTACGGGTACTACACCAGAGCGTCGGGAAGGGAAGACAGGCCTAACCTGGAGCATCAGATCGGGATACCGGGCCTACCCTGGAGGGTCAGGATGGGAGGCTGAGATCTAACACCACGCGCCCATTGGAACAACAGTTAGAACTCCGGCGCATCACAAAGGGTTCTGCCACGGGCCCATAGTACTGTTGTGGGAACATGTTCTATCCCGGAACGTCGCCTATGGACACCGGGCCTAACGCGAAGGGTCAAGTATGAAGGGTGGGTCTAAACCCGCGCGCCTGTAGGGACAGCAGGTGTACCCCGGAGTACCGACGGGGGTATACGGTACTAGACCGGAGTACCAAGGGGGGCACTGGTACTAGTCCGGAGTACTGACGAGGGTATACGGGTACTACCCTGGAGCACTTTGCGGGGTTAATGGTACTACACCAGAGCGTCGGGAAGGGACGCCAGGCCTACCCTGGTGCATCAGATAGGGATACCGGGCCTACCCTGGATAGTCAAGATGGGAGGCTGATATCTAACACCGCGCGCCCATTGGAACAACAGTTAGAACTCCGGCGCATCACAAAGGGTTCTGCCACGGGCCCATAGTACTGTTGTGGGAACATGTTCTATCCCGGAACGTCGCCTATGGACACCGGGCCTAACGCGAAGGGTCAAGTATGAAGGGTGGGTCTAAACCTGCGCGCCCGTAGGGACAGCAGGTGTACCCTGGAGTACCGACGGGGGTATACGGGTACTAGACCTCAGTACCAACGGGGGTACCGTTACTGCTCCGGAGTACCGACGGGGGTATATGGGTACGACCCTGGAGCACCGGGCGGGGTTACAGTTACTTCACCAGAGCGTCGGGAAGCTACGCCAGGCCTACACCGGAGCATCAGGTCAGGATACCGGGCCTACCCTGGAGGGTCAGGATGGGAGGCTGAGATCTAACACCGCGTGCCGTTTGGGACAACAATTAGAACTCTGGCGCATCACAAAGCTTTTTGCCACTGGCCCATAGTACTGTTCTGGGAGCGGGTTCTATCCGAGAACGTTGCCTAGGGACACCGGGCCTAACGCGGAAGGTCAGGTAGGAAGGGTGGGTCTAAACCCACTTGCACGTGGGGACAGCAGGTGTACCCCGGAGTACCGACGGGGGTATACGGGTACTACACCGGAGAACCAACGGGGGTACTGGTACTACCCCGAGTACCGACGGGGGTATACGGGTACTACCCTGCAGCACAGGGC
Organism: Buteo buteo; assembly: GCF_964188355.1. Lineage (NCBI taxonomy): Eukaryota > Metazoa > Chordata > Aves > Accipitriformes > Accipitridae > Buteo > Buteo buteo. Next base: position 18,364 of record NW_027439232.1, on the reverse strand, counting down.
GGGGTTACGGGTACTACACCAGAGCGTCGGGAAGGGACGCCAGGCCTACCCTGGAGCATCAGGTCGGGATACCGGGCCTACGCTGGAGGGTCAGGATGGGAGGCTGAGATCTAACACCGCGTGCTGTTTGGGACAACAGTTAGAACTCCGGCGCATCACAAAGCTTTCTGCCACTGGCCCATAGTACTGGTGTGGGAGCGGGTTCTATCCCGGAACGTCGCCTATGGACACCGGGCCTAACGTGAAGGGTCAAGTATGAAGGCTGGTTCTCAACCCGCGTGCCCGTAGGGACAGCAGGTGTACCCCGGAGTACTGACGGGGGTATACGGGTACTACACCGGAGTACCAAGGGGGGTACCGGTACTAATCCGGAGTACTGACAGGGGTACCCTGGCATTGCGCCGGAGCACCGGGCGGGGTTAATGGTACTACACCAGAGCGTCGGGAAGGGACGCCAGGCCTACCCTGGAGCATCAGGTCGGGATACCGGGCCTACCCTGGAGGGTCAGGATGGGAGGCTGAGATCTAACACCGTGTGCCGTTTGGGACAACAGTTAGAACTCCGGCGCATCACAAAGGGTTCTCCACGGCCCCATAGTACTGGTGTGGGAACGGGTTCTATTCCGAAACGTCGCCTATGGACACCGGGCCTACCGCCGCGAGTCAGGTAGTAAGGCTGGTTCTCAACCCGCGTGCTTGTAGGCACAGCAGGTGTACCCCGGAGTACCGACGGGGGTATACGGGTACTACACCGGAGTACCAACGGGGGTACTGGTACTACCCCGGAGTACCGACGGGGGTATACGGGTACTAACCTGGAGCACCGGGCGGGGTTACCGGTACTACACCAGAGCATCGGGAAGGGACGCCAGGCCTACCCTGGTGCATCAGATAGGGATACCGGGCCTACCCTGGAGGGTCAGGATGGGGGGCCGGGATCTAAAACCGCGCGCCCGTTGGAACAACAGTTAGAACTCTGGCGCATCACAAAGGCTTTTGCCACGGGCCGATAGTACTGGTGTGGGAACGGGTTCTATCCCGGAACGTCGCCTATGGACACCGGGCCTACCGCCGAGAGCAGGTGGGAAGGGTGTGTCCAAACCCGCGTGCCCGTAGGGACAGCAGGTGTACCCCGGAGTACCGACGGGGGTATACGGGTACTACACCGGAGTACCAACGGGGGTACCGGTAGTACCCTGGAGAACCGACGAGGGTATACGGGTACTACCCTGGAGCACAGGGCGGGGTTACGGGTACTACACCAGAGCGTCGGGAAGGGACGCCAGGCCTACCCTAGAGCTTCAATACGGATACCGGGCCTACCCTGGAGGGTCAAGATGGGAGGCTGAGATCTAACACCGCGTGCCGTTTGGGACAACAGTTAGAACTCCAGCGCATCACAAAGCTTTCTGCCACTGGCCCATAGTACTGGTGTGGGAGCGGGTTCTATCCCGGAACGTCGCCTATGGACACCGGGCCTAACGTGAAGGGTCAAGTATGAAGGCTGGTTCTCAACCCGCGTGCCCGTAGGGACAGCAGGTGTACCCCGGAGTACTGACGGGGGTATACGGGTACTACAGCGGAGTACCAAGGGGGGTACCGGTACTAATCCGGAGTACTGACAGGGGTACCCTGGCATTGCGCCGGAGCACCGGGCGGGGTTAATGGTACTACACCAGAGCGTCGGGAAGGGACGCCAGGCCTACCCTGGAGCATCAGGTCGGGATACCGGGCCTACCCTGGAGGGTCAGGATGGGAGGCTGAGTTCTCACACCGCTTGCCCGTTGGAACAACAGTTAGAACTCCGGCGCATCACAAAGGGTTCTGCCACTGGCCCATAGTACTGTTGTGGGAACATGTTCTATCCCGGAATGTCGCCTATGGAAACGAGGACTAACGCGGAGGGTCAGGTAGGAAGGCTGGTTCTCAACCCACGTGCCTGTAGGGACAGCATGTGTACCCCGGAGTACTGACGGGGGTATAAGGGTACTACACCGGAGTACCAACGGGGGTACCGGTACTACTCCGGAGTACTGATGGGGGTATACGGGTACTACCCTGGAGCACAGGGCGGGGTTAATGGTACTACACCAGAGCGTCGGGAAGGGACGCCAGGCCTACCCTGGTGCATCAGGTCGGGATACCGGGCCTACCCTGGAGGGTCAGGATGGGAGGCTGAGATCTAACACCGCGCGCCTGTTGGGATAACAGTTAGAACTCTGGCGCATCACAAAGGGTTCTGCCACGGGCCCATAGTACTGTTGTGGGAACATGTTCTATCCCGGAACGTCGCCTATGGACACCGGGCCTAAGGCGAAGGGTCAAGTATGAAGGGTGGGTCTAAACCTGCGCGCCCGTAGGGACAGCAGGTGTACCCCGGAGTACCGACGGGGGTATACGGGTACTACACCGGAGTACCAACAGGGGTACAGGTACTACTGCGGAGTACTGACGAGGGTATACGGGTACTACCCTGGAGCACCGGGCAGGGTTACAGTTACTACACCAGAGCGTCGGGAAGCTACGCCAGGCCTACACCGGAGCATCAGGTCGGGATACCGGGCTTACCCTGGAGGGTCAGGATGGGAGGCTGAGATCTAACACCGCGTGCCGTTTGGGACAACAGTTAGAACTCTGGCGCATCACAAAGCTTTTTGCCACTGGCCCATAGTACTGTTCTGGGAGCGGGTTCTATCCCAGAACGTCACCTATGGACACCGGGCCTAATGCGGAAGGTCAGGTAGGAAGGAAGGGTCTAAACCCAATTGCACGTGGGGACAGCAGGTGTACCCCGGAGTACCGACGGGGGTATACGGGTACTACACCGGAGTACCAACGGGGGTAATGGTACTACCACGGAGTACCGACGGGGGTATACGGGTACTACCCTGGAGCACCGGGCGGGGTTACCGGTACTACACCAGAGCATCGGGAAGGGATGCCAGGCCTACCATGGTGCATCAGATAGGGATACCGGGCCTACCCTGGAGGGTGAGGATGGGGGGCCGGGATCTAAAACCGCGCGCCCGTTGGAACAACAGTTAGAACTCTGGCGCATCACAAAGGCTTTTGCCACGGGCCGATAGTACTGGTGTGGGAACGGGTTCTATCCCGGAACGTCGCCTATGGACACCGGGCCTATCGCTGAGAGTCAGGTAGGAAGTCTGGTTCTCAACCCGCGTGCCCGTAGGGACAGCAGTTGTAGCCCGGAGTACCGACGGGGGTATACGGTACTAGACCGGAGTACCAACGGGGGCACTGGTACTACTCCGGAGTACTGACGGGGGTACCCTGGCATTACCCTGGAACACCGGGAGGGGTTACGGGTACCACACCAGAGCGTCGGGAAGGGACGCCAGGCCTAACCTGGAGCATCAGGTCGGGATACCGGGCCTACCCTGGAGGGTCAGGATGGGAGGCTGAGATCTAACACCACGCGCCCGTTGGAACAACAGTTAGAACTCCGACGCATCACAAAGGCTTCTGCCACTGGCCCATAGTACTGTTTTGGGAACATGTGCTATCCCGGAACGTCGCCTATGGACACGAGGCCTAAGGCGGAGGGTCAGGTAGGAAGGGTGTGTCCAAACCCGCGCGCCCGTAGGGACAGCAGGTGTACCCCGGAGTACCGACGGGGGTATATGGGTACTACACCGGAGTACCAACGGGGGTACCGGTACTACTCCGGAGTACTGATGTGGGTATACAGGTACTACCCTGGAGCACCGGGCGGGGTTACCGGTACTACAGCAGAGCGTCGGGAAGGGACGCCAGGCCTACCCTGGTGCATCAGATAGGGATACCGGGCCTACCCTGGATAGTCAAGATGGGAGGCTGATATCTAACACCGCGCGCCCATTGGAACAACAGTTAGAACTCCGGCGCATCACAAAGGGTTCTGCCACGGGCTCATAGTACTGTTGTGGGAACATGTTCTATCCCGGAACGTCGCCTATGGACACCGGGCCTAACGCGAAGGGTCAAGTATGAAGGTTGGGTCTAAACCTGCGCGCCCGTAGGGACAGCAGGTGTACCCTGGAGTACCGACGGGGGTATACGGGTACTACATCGGAGTACCAACAGGGGTAACGGTACTACTCTGGAGTACCGATGGGGGTATATGGGTACTACCCTGGAGCACCGGGTAGGGTTACAGTTACTACACCAGAGCGTCGGGAAGCTACGCCAGGCCTACACCGGAGCATCAGGTCGGGATACCGGGCCTACACTGGATAGTCAGGATGGGAGGCTGAGATCTAACACCGCGTGCCGTTTGGGACAACAGTTAGAACTCTGGCGCATCAGAAAGCTTTTTGCCACTGGCCCATAGTACTGTTCTGGGAGCGGGTTCTATCCCAGAACGTTGCCTAGGGACACCGGGCCTAACGCGGAAGGTCAGGTAGGAAGGAAGGGTCTAAACCCACTTGCACGTGGGGACAGCAGGTGTACCCCGGAGTACCGACGGGGGTATACGGGTACTACCCTGGAGCACCGGGCGGGGTTACCGGTACTACACCAGAGCATCGGGAAGGGACGCCAGGCCTACCCTGGAGCATCAGGTCGGGATACCGGGCCTACCCTGGAGGGTAAAGATGGTTGGCCGGGATCTAAAACCGCGCGCCCGTTGGAACAACAGTTAGAACTCTGGCGCATCACAAAGGCTTTTGACACGGGCCGATAGTACTGGTGTGGGAAAGGGTTCTATCCCGTAACGTCGCCTATGGACACCTGGCCTATCGCCGAGAGTCAGGTAGGACGGCTGGTTCTCAACCCGCGTGCCCGTAGGGACAGCAGGTGTATCCCGGAGTACCGACGGGGGTATACGGGTACTACCCTGGAGCACCGGGCGGGGTTACGTTTACTACACCAGAGCATCGGGCAGGGACGCCAGGCCTAACCTGGTGCATCAGGTTGGGATACCGGGACTACCCTGGAGGGTCAAGATGGGAGGCTGAGATCTAACACCGCGCGCCTGTTGGGACAACAGTTAGAACTCCGGCGCATCACAAAGGGTTCCCCACGGCCCCATAGTACTGCTGTGGGAACGGGTTCTATCCCGGAACGTCGCCTATGGACACGAGGCCTAACGCGGAGGGTCAGGTTAGAAGGGTGAGTCCAAACCCGTGCGCCCGTAGGGACAGCAGGTGTACCCCGGAGTACCGACGGGGGTATACGGGTAATAGACCGGAGTACCAACGGGGGCACTGGTACTACTCCGGAGTACTGACGAGGGTATACTTGTACTACCCTGGAGCACCGGGCAGGGTTACAGTTACTACACCAGAGCGTCGGAAAGCTACGCCAGGCCTACACCGGAGCATCAGGTCGGGATACCGGGCCTACCCTGGAGGGTCAGGATGGGAGGCTGAGATCTAACACCGTGTGCCGTTTGGGACAACAGTTAGAACTCCGGCGCATCACAAAGGGTTCTGCCACTGGACCATAGTACTGGTGTGGGAACGGGTTCTATTCCGAAACGTCGCCTATGGACACCGGGCCTACCGCCGCGAGTCAGGTAGGAAGGCTGGTTCTCAACCCGCGTGCTCGTAGGCACAGCATGTGTACCCTGCAGTACCGACGGGGGTATATGGGTACTACACCGGAGTACCAACAGGGGTACCGGTACTACTCCAGTGTACTGACGGGGGTACCCTGGCATTACACTGGAGCACAGGGCGGGGTTACGGGTACTACACCAGAGCATCGGGAAGGGACGCCAGGCCTAACCTGGAGCATCAGGTCGGGATACCGGGCCTACCCTGGAGGGTCAGGATGGGAGGCTGAGATCTAACACCGCGCGCCCATTGGAACAACAGTTAGAACTCCGGCGCATCACAAAGGGTTCTGCCACGGGCTCATAGTACTGTTGTGGGAACATGTTCTATCCCGGAACGTCGCCTATGGACACCGGGCCTAACGCGAAGGGTCAAGTATGAAGGTTGGGTCTAAACCTGCGCGCCCGTAGGGACAGCAGGTGTACCCTGGAGTACCGACGGGGGTATACGGGTACTACATCGGAGTACCAACAGGGGTAACGGTACTACTCTGGAGTACCGATGGGGGTATATGGGTACTACCCTGGAGCACCGGGTAGGGTTACAGTTACTACACCAGAGCGTCGGGAAGCTACGCCAGGCCTACACCGGAGCATCAGGTCGGGATACCGGGCCTACACTGGATAGTCAGGATGGGAGGCTGAGATCTAACACCGCGTGCCGTTTGGGACAACAGTTAGAACTCTGGCGCATCAGAAAGCTTTTTGCCACTGGCCCATAGTACTGTTCTGGGAGCGGGTTCTATCCCAGAACGTTGCCTAGGGACACCGGGCCTAACGCGGAAGGTCAGGTAGGAAGGAAGGGTCTAAACCCACTTGCACGTGGGGACAGCAGGTGTACCCCGGAGTACCGACGGGGGTATACGGGTACTACCCTGGAGCACCGGGCGGGGTTACCGGTACTACACCAGAGCATCGGGAAGGGACGCCAGGCCTACCCTGGAGCATCAGGTCGGGATACCGGGCCTACCCTGGAGGGTCAAGATGGGGGGCCGGGATCTAAAACCGCGCGCCCGTTGGAACAACAGTTAGAACTCTGGCGCATCACAAAGGCTTTTGACACGGGCCGATAGTACTGGTGTGGGAAAGGGTTCTATCCCGGAACGTCGCCTATGGACACCTGGCCTATCGCCGAGAGTCAGGTAGGACGGCTGGTTCTCAACCCGCGTGCCCGTAGGGACAGCAGGTGTATCCCGGAGTACCGACGGGGGTATACGGGTACTACCCTGGAGCACCGGGCGGGGTTACGTTTACTACACCAGAGCATCGGGCAGGGACGCCAGGCCTAACCTGGTGCATCAGGTTGGGATACCGGGACTACCCTGGAGGGTCAAGATGGGAGGCTGAGATCTAACACCGCGCGCCTGTTGGGACAACAGTTAGAACTCCGGCGCATCACAAAGGGTTCCCCACGGCCCCATAGTACTGCTGTGGGAACGGGTTCTATCCCGGAACGTCGCCTATGGACACGAGGCCTAACGCGGAGGGTCAGGTTAGAAGGGTGAGTCCAAACCCGTGCGCCCGTAGGGACAGCAGGTGTACCCCGGAGTACCGACGGGGGTATACGGGTAATAGACCGGAGTACCAACGGGGGCACTGGTACTACTCCGGAGTACTGACGAGGGTATACTTGTACTACCCTGGAGCACCGGGCAGGGTTACAGTTACTACACCAGAGCGTCGGAAAGCTACGCCAGGCCTACACCGGAGCATCAGGTCGGGATACCGGGCCTACCCTGGAGGGTCAGGATGGGAGGCTGAGATCTAACACCGTGTGCCGTTTGGGACAACAGTTAGAACTCCGGCGCATCACAAAGGGTTCTGCCACTGGACCATAGTACTGGTGTGGGAACGGGTTCTATTCCGAAACGTCGCCTATGGACACCGGGCCTACCGCCGCGAGTCAGGTAGGAAGGCTGGTTCTCAACCCGCGTGCTCGTAGGCACAGCATGTGTACCCTGCAGTACCGACGGGGGTATATGGGTACTACACCGGAGTACCAACAGGGGTACCGGTACTACTCCAGAGTACTGACGGGGGTACCCTGGCATTACACTGGAGCACAGGGCGGGGTTACGGGTACTACACCAGAGCATCGGGAAGGGACGCCAGGCCTAACCTGGAGCATCAGGTCGGGATACCGGGCCTACCCTGGAGGGTCAGGATGGGAGGCTGAGATCTAACACCGCGTGCCCGTTGGAACAACAGTTAGAACTCCGGCGCATCACAAAGGGTTCTGCCACTGGACCATAGTACTGTTGTGGGAACATGTTCTATCCCGGAACGTCGCCTATGGACACGAGGCCTAACGCGGAGGGTCAGGTAGGAAGGCTGGTTCTCAATCCGCATGCCCGTAGGGACAGCAGGTGTACCCCGGAGTACCGACGGGGTTATACGGGTACTGCACCGGAGTACCAACGGGGTTACCGGTACTACCCCGGAATACCGACGGGGGTATACGGGTACTACCCTGGAGCACCGGGCGGGGTTACGGGTACTACACCAGAGCATCGGGCAGGGACACCAGGCCTACCCTGGAGCATCAGGTTGGGATACCGGGCCTACCCTGGAGGGTCAAGATGGGAGGCTGAGATCTAACACCGCGCGCCTGTTGGGACAACAGTTAGAACTCCGGCGCATCACAAAGAGTTCTCCACGGCCCCATAGTACTGCTGTGGGAACGGGTTCTATCCCGGAACGTCGCCTATGTACACGAGGCCTAACGCGGAGGGTCAGGTTAGAAGGGTGTGTCCAAACCCGCGCGCCCGTAGGGACAGCAGGTGTACCCCGGAGTACCGACGGGGGTATACGGGTACTACACCGGAGTACCAACAGGGGTACCGGTACTACTCCGGAGTACTGACGGGGGTACCCTGGCATTACCCCGGAGCACCGGGAGGGGTTACGGGTACTACACCAGAGCGTCGGGAAGGGACGCCAGGCCTACCCTGGTGCATCAGGTTGGGATACCGGGCCTAGCCTGGAGGGTCAGGATGGGAGGCTGAGATCTAACACCGCGTGCCGTTTGGGACAACAGTTAGAACTCCGGCGCATCACAAAGCTTTCTGCCACTGGCCCATAGTACTGGTGTGGGAGCGGGTTCTATCCCGGAACGTCGCCTATGGACACCGGGCCTACCGCCGAGGGTCAAGTATGAAGGGTGGGTCTAAACCCGCGCGCCTGTAGGGACAGCAGGTGTACCCCGGAGTACCGACGGGGGTATACGGTACTAGACCGGAGTACCAAGGGGGGCACTGGTACTAGTCCGGAGTACTGACGAGGGTATACGGGTACTACCCTGGAGCACTTTGCGGGGTTAATGGTACTACACCAGAGCGTCGGGAAGGGACGCCAGGCCTACCCTGGTGCATCAGATAGGGATACCGGGCCTACCCTGGATAGTCAAGATGGGAGGCTGATATCTAACACCGCGCGCCCATTGGAACAACAGTTAGAACTCCGGCGCATCACAAAGGGTTCTGCCACGGGCCCATAGTACTGTTGTGGGAACATGTTCTATCCCGGAACGTCGCCTATGGACACCGGGCCTAACGCGAAGGGTCAAGTATGAAGGGTGGGTCTAAACCTGCGCGCCCGTAGGGACAGCAGGTGTACCCTGGAGTACCGACGGGGGTATACGGGTACTACACCGGAGTACCAACAGGGGTACCGCTACTACTCCGGAGTACCGATGGGGGTATATGGGTACTACACTGGAGCACCGGGCAGGGTTACAGTTACTTCACCAGAGCGTCGGGAAGCTACGCCAGGCCTACACCGGAGCATCAGGTCAGGATACCGGGCCTACCCTGGAGGGTCAGGATGGGAGGCTGAGATCTAACACCGCGTGCCGTTTGGGACAACAATTAGAACTCTGGCGCATCACAAAGCTTTTTGCCACTGGCCCATAGTACTGTTCTGGGAGCGGGTTCTATCCGAGAACGTTGCCTAGGGACACCGGGCCTAACGCGGAAGGTCAGGTAGGAAGGGTGGGTCTAAACCCACTTGCACGTGGGGACAGCAGGTGTACCCCGGAGTACCGACGGGGGTATACGGGTACTACACCGGAGAACCAACGGGGGTACTGGTACTACCCCGAGTACCGACGGGGGTATACGGGTACTACCCTGCAGCACAGGGCGGGGTTACGGGTACTACACCAGAGCGTCGGGAAGGGACGCCAGGCCTACCCTGGAGCATCAGGTCGGGATACCGGGCCTACCCTGGAGGGTCAGGATGGGAGGCTGAGATCTAACACCGCGTGCTGTTTGGGACAACAGTTAGAACTCCGGCGCATCACAAAGCTTTCTGCCACTGGCCCATAGTACTGGTGTGGGAGCGGGTTCTATCCCGGAACGTCGCCTATGGACACCGGGCCTAACGTGAAGGGTCAAGTATGAAGGCTGGTTCTCAACCCGCGTGCCCGTAGGGACAGCAGGTGTACCCCGGAGTACTGACGGGGGTATACGGGTACTACACCGGAGTACCAAGGGGGGTACCGGTACTAATCCGGAGTACTGACAGGGGTACCCTGGCATTGCGCCGGAGCACCGGGCGGGGTTAATGGTACTACACCAGAGCGTCGGGAAGGGACGCCAGGCCTACCCTGGAGCATCAGGTCGGGATACCGGGCCTACCCTGGAGGGTCAGGATGGGAGGCTGAGATCTAACACCGTGTGCCGTTTGGGACAACAGTTAGAACTCCGGCGCATCACAAAGGGTTCTCCACGGCCCCATAGTACTGGTGTGGGAACGGGTTCTATTCCGAAACGTCGCCTATGGACACCGGGCCTACCGCCGCGAGTCAGGTAGTAAGGCTGGTTCTCAACCCGCGTGCTTGTAGGCACAGCAGGTGTACCCCGGAGTACCGACGGGGGTATACGGGTACTACACCGGAGTACCAACGGGGGTACTGGTACTACCCCGGAGTACCGACGGGGGTATACGGGTACTAACCTGGAGCACCGGGCGGGGTTACCGGTACTACACCAGAGCATTGGGAAGGGACGCCAGGCCTACCCTGGTGCATCAGATAGGGATACCGGGCCTACCCTGGAGGGTCAGGATGGGGGGCCGGGATCTAAAACCGCGCGCCCGTTGGAACAACAGTTAGAACTCTGGCGCATCACAAAGGCTTTTGCCACGGGCCGATAGTACTGGTGTGGGAACGGGTTCTATCCCGGAACGTCGCCTATGGACACCGGGCCTACCGCCGAGAGCAGGTGGGAAGGGTGTGTCCAAACCCGCGTGCCCGTAGGGACAGCAGGTGTACCCCGGAGTACCGACGGGGGTATACGGGTACTACACCGGACTACCAACGGGGGTACCGGTAGTACCCTGGAGAACCGACGAGGGTATACGGGTACTACCCTGGAGCACAGGGCGGGGTTACGGGTACTACACCAGAGCGTCGGGAAGGGACGCCAGGCCTACCCTAGAGCTTCAATACGGATACCGGGCCTACCCTGGAGGGTCAAGATGGGAGGCTGAGATCTAACACCGCGTGCCGTTTGGGACAACAGTTAGAACTCCAGCGCATCACAAAGCTTTCTGCCACTGGCCCATAGTACTGGTGTGGGAGCGGGTTCTATCCCGGAACGTCGCCTATGGACACCGGGCCTAACGTGAAGGGTCAAGTATGAAGGCTGGTTCTCAACCCGCGTGCCCGTAGGGACAGCAGGTGTACCCCGGAGTACTGACGGGGGTATACGGGTACTACAGCGGAGTACCAAGGGGGGTACCGGTACTAATCCGGAGTACTGACAGGGGTACCCTGGCATTGCGCCGGAGCACCGGGCGGGGTTAATGGTACTACACCAGAGCGTCGGGAAGGGACGCCAGGCCTACCCTGGAGCATCAGGTCGGGATACCGGGCCTACCCTGGAGGGTCAGGATGGGAGGCTGAGTTCTCACACCGCTTGCCCGTTGGAACAACAGTTAGAACTCCGGCGCATCACAAAGGGTTCTGCCCCGGGCCCATAGTACTGGTGAGGGAACGGGTTCTATCCCGGAATGTCGCCTATGGACACGAGGCCTAATGCGGAGGGTCAGGTAGGAAGGCAGGTTCTCAACCCGCGTGCCTGTAGGGACAGCATGTGTACCCCTGAGTACCGACGGGGGTATATGGGTACTACACCGGAGTACCAACGGGGGTACCGGTACTACTCCGGAGTACTGATGGGGGTATACGGGTACTACCCTGGAGCACCGGGCAGTGTTACAGTTACTACACCAGAGCGTCGGGAAACTACGCCAGGCCTACACCGGAGCATCAGGTCGGGATACCGGGCCTACCCTGGAGGGTCAGGATGGGAGGCTGAGATCTAACACCGCGTGCCGTTTGGGACAACAGTTAGAACTCTGGCGCATCACAAAGCTTTTTGCCACTGGCCCATAGTACTGTTCTGGGAGCGGGTTCTATCCGAGAACGTTGCCTAGGGACACCGGGCCTAACGCGGAAGGTCAGGTAGGAAGGATGGGTCTAAACCCACTTGCACGTGGGGACAGCAGGTGTACCCCGGAGTACCGACGGGGGTATACGGGTACTACACCGGAGTACCAACGGGGGTACCGCTACTACTCCGGAGTACTGACGGAGGTACCCTGGCATTACCCTGGAGCACCGGGCGGGGTTTCGGGTACTACACCAGAGCTTCGGAAAGGGACGCCAGGCCTAACCTGGAGCATCAGGTCGGGATACCGGGCCTACCCTGGAGGGTCAGGATGGGAGGCTGAGATCTAACACCGCGTGCCGTTTGGGACAACAGTTAGAACTCCGGCGCATCACAAAGGGTTCTGCCACGGGCCCATAGTACTGCTGTGGGAACGGGTTCTATTCCGAAACGTCGCCTATGGACACCGGGCCTACCGCCGCGAGTCAGGTAGGAAGGCTGGTTCTCAACCCGCGTGCTTGTAGGCACAGCATGTGTACCCCGGAGTACCGACGGGGGTATACGGGTACTACACCGGAGTACCAACGGGGGTACCGGTACTACTCCGGAGTACTGACGGAGGTACCCTGGCAATACCCCGGAGCACCGGGCTGGGTTACGGGTACTGCACCAGAGCGTCGGGAAGGGACGCCAGGCCTAACCTGGAGCATCAGGTCGGGATACCGGGCCTAGCCTGGAGGGTCAGGATGGGAGGCTGAGTTCTCACACCTCGTGCCTGTTGGGACAACAGTTAGAACTCTGGCGCATCACAAAGCTTTTTGCCACTGGCCCATAGTACTGTTCTGGGAGCGGGTTCTATCCCAGAATGTTGCCTAGGGACACCGGGCCTAACGCGGAAGGTCAGGTAGGAAGGAAGGGTCTAAAACCACTTGCACGTGGGGACAGCAGGTGTACCCCGGAGTACCGACGGGGGTATACGGGTACTACACCGGAGTACCAACGGGGGTACCGGTACTACTCCGGAGTACAGACAGTGGTATACGGGTAGTACACTGGAGCACCGGGCGGGGTTACTGGTAATACACCAGAGCGTCGGGAAGGGAAGCAAGGCCTAACCTGGAGCATCAGGTCGGGATACCGGGCCTACCCTGGAGGGTCAGGATGGGGGGCCGGGATCTAACACCGCGCGCCCGCTGGAACAACAGTTAGAACTCTGGCGCATCACAAAGGCTTTTGCCACGGGTCGATAGTACTGGTGTGGGAACTGGTTCTATCCCGGAACGTCGCCTATGGACACCGGGCCTATCGCCGAGAGTCAGGTAGGAAGGGTGTGTGTCCAAACCCGCGCGCCCATAAGGAACAGCAGGTGTACCCCGGAGTACCGACGGGTGTATACGGGTACTACACCGGAGTACCAACGGGGGTACCGGTAGTACCCTGGAGTACCGACGAAGGTATACGGGTACTACCGTGGGGCACAGGGCGGGGTTACGGGTACTACACCAGAGCGTCGGGAAGGGAAGCCAGGCCTAACCTGGAGCATCAGGTCGGGATACCGGGCCTACTCTGGAGGGTCAGGATGGGAGGCTGAGATCTAACACTACGCGCCCATTGGAACAACAGTTAGAACTCCGGCGCATCACAAAGGGTTCTGCCCCGGGCCCATAGTACTGTTGTGGGAACATGTTCTATCCCGGAATGTCGCCTATGGAAACGAGGCCTAATGCGGAGGGTCAGGTAGGAAGGCTGGTTCTCAACCCGCGTGCCTGTAGGGACAGCATGTGTACCCCGGAGTACCGACGGGAGTATATGGGTACTACACCGGAGTACCAAGGGGGGTACCGGTACTACTCCAGAGTACTGATGGGGGTATACGTGTACTCCCCTGGAGCACCGGGCAGGGTTACAGTTACTACACCAGAGCTTCGGGAAGCTACGCCAGGCCTACACCGGAGCATCAGGTCGGGATACCGGGCCTACCCTGGAGGGTCAGGATGGGAGGCTGAGATCTAACACCGCGTGCCGTTTGGGACAACAGTTAGAACTCCGGCGCATCACAAAGTGTTCTGCCCCGGGCCCATAGTACTGTTGTGGGATCGGGTTCTAGCCCGTAACGTCGCCTATGGACACGAGGCCTAATGCGGAGGGTCAGGTTGGAAGGGTGTGTCCAAACCCGCGCGCCCGTAGGGACAGCAGGTGTACCCCGGAGTACCGATGGGGGTATACGGGTACTACACCGGAGTACCAACAGGGGTACCGCTACTACTCCGGAGTACTGACGGGGGTATACGGGTACTACCCTGGAGCACAGGGCGGGGTTACGGGTAGTACACCAGAGCGTCGGGAAGGGACGCCAGGCCTACCCTGGTGCATCAGATAGGGATACCGGGCCTACCCTGGATAGTCAAGATGGGAGGCTGATAGCTAACACCGCGCGCCCATTGGCACAACAGTTAGAACTCCGGCGCATCACAAAGGGTTCTGCCACGGGCCCATAGAACTGTTGTGGGAACATGTTCTATCCCGGAACGTCGCCTATGGACACCGGGCCTAAGGCGAAGGGTCAAGTATGAAGGGTGGGTCTAAACCTGCGCGCCCATAGGGACAGCAGGTGTACCCTGGAGTACCGACGGGGGTATACGGGTACTACATCGGAGTACCAACAGGGGTAACGGTACTACTCCGGAGTACCGATGGGGGTATATGGGTACTACCCTGGAGCACCGGGCAGGGTTACAGTTACTACACCAGAGCGTCGGGAAGCTACGCCAGGCCTACACCGGAGCATCAGGTCGGGATACCGGGCCTACACTGGAGGGTCAGGATGGGAGGCTGAGATCTAACACCGTGTGCCGTTTGGGACAACAGTTAGAACTCTGGCGCATCATAGAGCTTTTTGCCACTGGCCCATAGTACTGTTCTGGGAGTGGGTTCTATCCCAGAACGTTGCCTAGGGACACCGGGCCTAACGCGAAGGGTCAAGTATGAAGGGTGGGTCTAAACCTGCGCGCCCGTAGGGACAGCATGTGTACCCCGGAGTACCGACGGGGGTATACGGGTACTACACCGGAGTACCAACGGGGGTACGGGTACTACTGCGGAGTACTGACGAGGGTATACGGGTACTACCCTGGAGCACCGGGCGGGGTTACGGGTACTACACCAGAGCGTCGGGAAGGGACGCCAGGCCTACACCGGAGCATCAGGTCGGGATACCGGGCCTACCCTGGAGGGTCAGGATGGGAGGCTGAGATCTAACACCGCGTGCCTGTTGGGACAACAGTTATAACTCCGGCGCATCACAAAGGGTTCTCCACGGCCCCATAGTACTGGTGTGGGAACGGGTTCTATTCCGAAACATCGCCTATGGACACCGGGCCTACCGCCGCGAGTCAGGTAGGAAGGCTGGTTCTCAATCCGCTCGCTTGTAGGCACAGCATGTGTACCCCGGAGTACCGACGGGGGTATACGGGTACTACACCGGAGTACCAACGGGGGTACCGGTACTACTCCGGAGTACTGACGGGGGTACCCTGGCAATACCCCGGAGCACCGGGCGGGGTTACGGGTACTACACCAGAGCGTCGGGAAGGGACGCCAGGCCTAACCTGGAGCATCAGGTCGGGATACCGGGCCTACCCTGGAGGGTCAGGATGGGAGGCTGAATTCTCACACCGCGTGCCCGTTGGGACAACAGTTAGAACTCTGGCGCATCACAAAGCTTTTTGCCACTGGCCCATAGTACTGTTCTGGGAGCGGGTTCTATCCCAGAATGTTGCCTAGGGACACCGGGCCTAACGCGGAAGGTCAGGTAGGAAGGAAGGGTCTAAAACCACTTGCACGTGGGGACAGCAGGTGTACCCCGGAGTACCGACAGGGGTATACGGGTACTACACCGGAGTACCAACGGGGGTACCGGTACTACTCCGGAGTACCGACAGTGGTATACGGGTAGTACACTGGAGCACCGGGCGGGGTTACTGGTAATACACCAGAGCGTCGGGAAGGGAAGCAAGGCCTAACCTGGAGCATCAGGTCGGGATACCGGGCCTACCCTGGAGGGTCAGGATGGGGGGCCGGGATCTAACACCGCGCGCCCGCTGGAACAACAGTTAGAACTCTGGCGCATCACAAAGGCTTTTGCCACGGGTCGATAGTACTGGTGTGGGAACTGGTTCTATCCCGGAACGTCGCCTATGGACACCGGGCCTATCGCCGAGAGTCAGGTAGGAAGGGTGTGTGTCCAAACCCGCGCGCCCATAAGGAACAGCAGGTGTACCCCGGAGTACCGACGGGTGTATACGGGTACTACACCGGAGTACCAACGGGGGTACCGGTAGTACCCTGGAGTACCGACGAAGGTATACGGGTACTACCGTGGGGCACAGGGCGGGGTTACGGGTACTACACCAGAGCGTCGGGAAGGGACGCCAGGCCTAACCTGGAGCATCAGGTCGGGATACCGGGCCTACTCTGGAGGGTCAGGATGGGAGGCTGAGATCTAACACTACGCGCCCATTGGAACAACAGTTAGAACTCCGGCGCATCACAAAGGGTTCTGCCCCGGGCCCATAGTACTGTTGTGGGAACATGTTCTATCCCGGAATGTCGCCTATGGAAACGAGGAATAATGCGGAGGGTCAGGTAGGAAGGCTGGTTCTCAACCTGCGTGCCTGTAGGGACAGCATGTGTACCCCGGAGTACCGACGGGGGTATATGGGTACTACACCGGAGTACCAACAGGGGTACCGCTACTACTCCGGAGTACTGACGGGGGTATACGGGTACTACCCTGGAGCACCGGGCAGGGTTACAGTTACTACACCAGAGCTTCGGGAAGCTACGCCAGGCCTACACCGGAGCATCAGGTCGGGATACCGGGCCTACCCTGGAGGGTCAGGATGGGAGGCTGAGATCTAACACCGTGTGCCGTTTGGGACAACAGTTAGAACTCCGGCGCATCACAAAGGGTTCTGCCCCGGGCCCATAGTAATGTGTGGAACGGGTTCTATCCCGGAACGTCGCCTATGGACACGAGGCCTAACGCGGAGGGTCAGGTTGGAAGGGTGTGTCCAAACCCGCGCGCCTGTATGGACAGCAGGTGTACCCCGGAGTACCGATGGGGGTATACGGGTACTACACCGGAGTACCAACAGGGGTACCGCTACTACTCCGGAGTACTGACGGGGGTATACGGGTACTACCCTGAAGCACAGGGCGGGGTTACGGGTAGTACACCAGAGCGTCAGGAAGGGACGCCAGGCCTACCCTGGTGCATCAGATAGGGATACCGGGCCTACCCTGGATAGTCAAGATGGGAGGCTGATAGCTAACACCGCGCGCCCATTGGCACAACAGTTAGAACTCCGGCGCATCACAAAGGGTTCTGCCACGGGCCCATAGTACTGTTGTGGGAACATGTTCTATCCCGGAACGTCGCCTATGGACACCGGGCCTAAGGCGAAGGGTCAAGTATGAAGGGTGGGTCTAAACCTGCGCGCCCGTAGGGACAGCATGTGTACCCCAGAGTACCGACGGGGGTATACGGGTACTACACCGGAGTACCAACGGGGGTACGGGTACTACTGCGGAGTACTGACGAGGGTATACGGGTACTACCCTGGAGCACCGGGCGGGGTTACGGGTACTACACCAGAGCATCGGGAAGGGATGCCAGGCCTACCATGGTGCATCAGATAGGGATACCGGGCCTACCCTGGAGGGTGAGGATGGGGGGCCGGGATCTAAAACCGCGCGCCCGTTGGAACAACAGTTAGAACTCTGGCGCATCACAAAGGCTTTTGCCACGGGCCGATAGTACTGGTGTGGGAACGGGTTCTATCCCGGAACGTCGCCTATGGACACCGGGCCTAACGCGAAGGGTCAAGTATGAAGGGTGGGTCTAAACCCGCGCGCCCGTAGGGACAGCAGGTGTACCCCGGAGTACCGACGGGGGTATACGGGTACTACACCGGAGTACCAACGGGGGTACCGGTAGTAACCTGGAGTACCGACGAAGGTATACGGGTACTACCGTGGGGCACAGGGCGGGGTTACGGGTACTACACCAGAGCGTCGGGAAGGGAAGACAGGCCTAACCTGGAGCATCAGATCGGGATACCGGGCCTACCCTGGAGGGTCAGGATGGGAGGCTGAGATCTAACACCACGCGCCCATTGGAACAACAGTTAGAACTCCGGCGCATCACAAAGGGTTCTGCCACGGGCCCATAGTACTGTTGTGGGAACATGTTCTATCCCGGAACGTCGCCTATGGACACCGGGCCTAACGCGAAGGGTCAAGTATGAAGGGTGGGTCTAAACCCGCGCGCCTGTAGGGACAGCAGGTGTACCCCGGAGTACCGACGGGGGTATACGGTACTAGACCGGAGTACCAAGGGGGGCACTGGTACTAGTCC